>NW_003852509.1:1574946-1581401 GCF_000181295.1 Otolemur garnettii
GGCACTCTACCCAGGGGGACAGCTTGAGGCTCTGTCTCAAAAAAAAAAAAAAAAAAAAAGAAACTCAGCACAGTAGAAACGGAAATAAGAGAAAAAAATGGCAAAGGGCTTAAATAGAAGCTGCTCAAAAGAGACATATGAATGAGACATACACAAAAAAATTCATGAAGGAATGTTCAGCATTACCCATGATCAGAAAAATGCAAATTAAAACCTCAATGAGTTTTCGCCTCATACCTGTTGGAATGGCTTTTAGTAAAAAGATGAAATACAACAAGTGGTGATGAGAATACATAGAATAAAAACTCTTGTACATCCTTCATTGAAATGTAAATTTTATTATAGATATTATGGAGAACAGTATGGAGGTTTCTTACAAAACTATAAAGACAACTATCAGATAATCCATGAATCCCCCTGGCAATATCTCCCCCCAAATGAAAATCAATATGTTGAGAGGATAGCTTCACTCTCGTTGTAGCATTATTCATAATAGTCAAGGTGTGGAATCAACCCAAGTGCCCATCAGCAGATGACTAGATAAACAAAATGTATATTTGCAAAATGGAATACTACTAAGCCTGAAAAAGTGCAGAATCCTGTCATTTGGGAAAATGTAAGTTCAGCTGGAGCACACTGCACTGAGTTAAACAAGCAAGGCACAGAAAGAGAAATGTGTAATCTCACTGATATGTGGAATCCCATTTTAAAAAGTTCAATTTATAGAAGTAGAATGTAGGACAATGACTACCAGAGGCTGGGTGGGGCGTAGGGGGATGTAGCATAGCCAGTTAAGGAGGGCCAAGTTTCAGCCAGACAAAAGGAATCCGTTCTGAAATCTATTGCAGAGCAGGATGACTATAGCCAATAATAACATGATGTACGTTTTAGCTAAACTAATCTAAATTTCACATGTATTACCACAAAATGGTAACTGATCTCATGGCTGTGTTAATTAGCTTGATTTAATTTTTCCACATTATATACATATAATAGAGCATCATAATGCTGTTATGAGTCATGAATTAAAAATAACTTTAATAAAAAGATTATAAAAATACATAGCAAAAGGATTGGCATAGATATTGGAACTTACTTCCTAGTCACAGATGAATACTCAGGTTCATTGACACAGGTTTCTGTGATGATGCTGTCTAATTTGCACACTTTACTTCTTTTATCCTAATTTTCTAAAAGGGTTACACTATAAACATGGTGATAGATTAGACTGACAGATTGATGTTCTCTAATTTTGGATTCAAATCTTCCAAATTGAATTAATAAAATATTGTTCCATCCTGTATCTATGATGAATATTCTGTATCCATGCATCTGTTGACTCCATGTCTGGATTATTGTGAATAGCACTACAATGGACATGGAAGTGCAGATAGCCTCTTTTATATTGGCTAGGGCTGGGTTTGAACCTACTACCTCCAGCATATGGGGCTGGTGCCCTACTCCTTTGAGCCACAGGTGCCACCTGCAGATAACTTCTTTACAGACTGATTGTCATTCCTTTGGATATATTCCTAGCTGTGAGATTGCTGGATCCTACAGTAATCCTATTTTTAGTTTCGTGAGGAACCTTCATGCTGATCTTCATAATGATTGTACCAATTTACGTTCCCATGAAAGGTGAACTAGGCTTCCTTTTTATCTGAATCTTTGCC
Source organism: Otolemur garnettii (assembly GCF_000181295.1). Classification (NCBI taxonomy): domain Eukaryota; kingdom Metazoa; phylum Chordata; class Mammalia; order Primates; family Galagidae; genus Otolemur; species Otolemur garnettii. Next base: position 1,576,620 of record NW_003852509.1, read on the forward strand.
AAAACATATCTTCCATCTTTCTGATAAAAGCCATTTGAACAGGTGTAAGGTGACATCTCACTTGAATTAGTAAGTTGTCGTGATTAATAAGTTTTTTTTTTTTGAGACAGTCTCACTATGTTGCCCTCAGTAGAGTTCTGTGACATCACAGCTCACAGCAACTTAAAACTCTTTTTCTTTTCTTTTTTTATTGTTGGGGAGTCATCGAGGGTACAAAGGACCAGGTTATATTGATTGCATTGGTTATGTAAAGTCCCTCTTATAATTGTGTCCCACCGCCAAAATGTGTGTCACCCTCAATCCTTTCCTCTCTCTGCTCTTCCCTTCCCCCACCCTCCTCCCTATTCCTTCTCTCTGTTCTTCTCTTCCCCCACCTCCTACCTCCTTCCCTCTCTTTCTGCTCCCCTTCCCCCAAACCCCACCATGTACTAGGTCATTAACTGTCCTCATATGAGAATTGAGTACATAGGATTCTTGCTTCTCCTTTTTTGTGACCCCCTTCACCATAACTGCAAAGAAAATGAAATACTTAGGAATATACCTAACAAAAGAGGTGAAAGACCTTTATAAAGAAAATTATGAAAACCTAAGAAAAGAAAAGACAGAGGATATTAACAAATGGAAGAACATACCATGCTCATGGATGGGAAGAATCAACATTGTTAAAATATCTATATTTCCCAAAGCAATCTACAGATTGAATACCATCCCTATTAAAATACCAACATCATACTTTCAAGGCTTGAAAAAAATAATTATTTGTTTTGTATAGAACCAGAAAAAAACCCATATAGCTAAGGCAGTTCTTAGCAATAAAAACAAAGCCAGGGCATCATCATACCAGATTTTAGGCAGTACTACAAGGCCATAGTGGTCAAGACAGCATGGTACTGGCACAAAAATAGAGACATAGATATTTGGAACTGAATAAAAACCCAGGAAATGAAACTAACATCTTACCACCACCTAAACTTCAATAAACCAAACAAGAACATACACTGGGTGAAAGACTCCCTATTCAATAAATGGTGCTGGGAAAACTGGATATCCACATGTAAAAGACTAAAACTGGACCCACATACCTTTCTCCACTCACAAAAATTGATTAAAGATGGTTAAAAGACCTAAATTTAAGGTATGAAACAATAAAAAATCTTCAAAGAAAGCATAGGAAAAATACTTGAGATATCAGCCTGGGAAAAGATTTTATGAAGATTCCCATGGCAATTGCAACAACAACAAAAGTAACAAGTGGGACTAAACTGAAAAGCTTCTGTACAGCTAAGGAGACAACAACCAAAGCAAATAGACAACCTACACAATGGGAAAGGATATTTGCACACTTTGAATAAGTTTTATATTAGAATTGATCTTTAAAAATTAAAGATTCCATTTACCATGTGACTTTGCATTTCAAATGCAAGTCTATTTTCACTTCAGAAGGACAGTTGTGCACAGTGTCACCACACTTACTCCTTGTCAATCTTTAGCTGGATGAAAATCTAGTAGTTCTCATTACTTCCCTGTATGTGAGATATCTGGGGTAAGTGAATATGTCATTGGCTATCTCTGTTGAGAATTTTTATAAACACAGCATTATTGTGGAGTTGCTGTAGGATGGGTAATTCTACACATCATTCAAGATTGCTCTGCATTTGATGATGAAAAATTTCCATGGACATCACCAAGGTGACTTACAAGTACTCACCAAGACCCCTTAGAATTCACTCAAAATCCAAGATCTTTAGTTTTTAGAAACTTCTTCCAAATTCCAACAGTTGCAAAGAAGTTATTTCATTTAAGTACTTGTGAAATCATTTAGTGCAATCATGAAAGTGAATACAGATTGGTTGAGTTGTACTAAACGAAAACCACCTTCTATCTTGAATTAAATTGAAGAATATAAACGATTCTTTCGTTTTGCTAGCTGGGTCTTCTATGTGAATAAAAACTCTGCTAATCTGAGATGAACAATTCAAAAATATAAGACAATGTTTAGAATTCTACTAGAGAAGGGATTTGGGGAGTCTCCAAATTCAGTGAGGAAGTTTTGACTTAACTTCCCTGCCTTTAAAATGAAAACCTGGTACTACCACTAATGAGTCCTGGTGTCCTGAAGTCCAGATATCCCAAGGTTTGACTTACCTGGAAAAGAATGAGCTAGTCTTTGCTGAGCACAGGACAGAACTTGGAGTGGTGAGCTGAAGGAAAGAAAAGGGGTGTAACTGCTTTTTCAAACTTTCCCTAGACCTTTGTTTACGGTCTTTCCTCCTTTTCTAACTTCCAGAGAATGGGGAATTCTTCAGAAAACCCACTCGCTTCCTGGCCTTCTCCAACATCGTTTATGATTCTGCTTCTAGAATCTACTGAATCAGTTATAATAATTTCCTCCCTTTTCTAAATTTGTTTTATTTTTACTTTTTGCTATTGTCTCCTCTCTACTTACATGTATTTCTTGATTTTTGCCTTTTAAAATTTGCTTAATATTGTTTCAGGTAATTTATGGAATAACAACTGCAAAGACATACAATCACATTTTCATTTTTATCCCTGGTGTGGGGTTTTATCTTTTCTTCTGCCTTGGACATAACATAAAATTTCTAATAAAGCAGATGGAATGACTGCTTAGATAAGATATTTATTTGTTTTATATATAATATGTCAAATCAATAAATCATGTTGAAATAATTAATTAAAATTTGCTGAGTTGAGGCATCTAAACCATACAAGTAATTTGCCTGATTATTTTAAATCATAGACTGACTTAGAAAATAAACTTTTTAAAGTATAAACATACATGTCACCTTGTAACAGTTGTTATTAAAGACTATGTAGGGTTCTTTCATACAGGAGAAAACAGGCTGTTCCAGAAATCCTTATGTGAAGTCAGAACCATGACTAGTGTTAATCTCAGAAAGAAAACTACAAAGATTGTTTTTCTATAAGAATGAAAGAAGTAGACGGTGCCTGTGGCTCAAAGGAGTAGGGTGTCAGCCCCGTATGCTGGAGGTGGCGGGTTCAAACCCAGCCCTGGCCAGAAACTAAAAAAAAAAAGAAATATGTATAAAAGAATACAAATATGAAAGAAAATGACATGTACAACACTCTGTGAATGACATGGTTAGAATCTCAGGAAGTGTGGGGTTTTAACAGACCTCATGTGGACAGCATACGCCAACATCAAGGATTCTCTCAACACAGTCAACTGTGAGGTTGGCCTAATCTCTTCCTCTCTTTATGCCTCCAGACCTTGGGTGGATTCCAGCTCTTTGAGTGATGCCATGAAGACTGAAGACATGAATTGAAATGGGATTGAATTTAGGTAAAACATTTGTAGGGTAAGTTCTGTCCAAATATTGGAAGTTCTTCTATCAAACAACTCACTAGTTCCAACTAGACTTTGAAGGCTGAGAAGCAGTATTCCTCCACTGAGATCACCACACCCTGCTTCCTAACCACACGAGATGTCACTAACTTTGACACCTTGCTTCCAGTACCCAAGCTCAGGCACTCACCCTTGCTCTATCCAGTCATAAGTGCTGTATAACTACTAGAAAATCTACCTACCCATGTCACCACCGAAGTTAAATGAGAATAACACAAAATGCTTTTTTGTTCAAGCTAAAAGCCCCATGCCTCAGTGTGGTATAGCAGGAGCTGAACCATCTGGCCACTGCTCTGTCTCCATTCACAAGTGATTTTCTGCTTAGATTTTCTACATAGATTGTGACCAACCCTAACACAGGACTTTGCTTAAGTTTCCCCTGTTACTTGAGTGCTAATCCCCCTGTTTTTGGTCTACACAACACCATCCTTTTAGAAAGAACTTAGCCCTGGCATCAGCTTCAGAAGTTCTTCCCTTATCCTCCATTCCTCAGCCTCAGTTGAGTTCTTTTCTCTGTGCTTCTGTTAAAACCTAATGTCCCGGGGGATTCTGGGAAGATGCCGACTGGTAGCAACCCTGGTCAGAGGCTCCTAAGCAAAGGAAGAAAAACTGGTTGGAATCAGAATCTATGAAGCCAAAGACGGGGAGCTGAGCCCAGAAAGAAGTTTGGCAAGCTATAAATCCAAGGAAGATCATTTAAGAACATAAAATACAGGTACAAAGCGGGCCCCAGAACTGCGTACTAGACCCGCCCCCCTCCCGTGGGTGGCGGGCGGCCGCAGAGAAGCCCCCTGTGCCAGGCAGCCACAGAAGTACTTGCTAGAGCTTAGTGCACTCCCGCCGGTGGCGGTGGATGAGTCCCCCACTCCGGGAGGGCCTAGAACTGCTTGCTAGAGCCGCGCACCCCACGGGCAGTAGAGAAGAACCCCGCCCCAGGGCTCTGGGCAGGTCCAGAACTGGTTGCTACAGCTGCAAGATTCCCGCGGGTGGCGGGTGGCTGGAGTGGAGTTCCCCTGCTCTGGGCAGCCACAGAAGTACTTGCTAGAGCCTAGCGCACCCCCGCAGGTGGCTGCAGACAAGTCCCCCACTCTGGGAGGGCCCAGAACTGTTTGCTAGAGCTGTGTGCTCCACGGGTGTCCTATGGGCAGTGGCAGAGGAGTCCTCTGTTCCAGGCAGACCCCAAACAGCCTTCTACAGACACGCACACCCCACAGGGGCCAGCAGAGGAGTTCCTTGCTCCAGGTACCTGTGCTGGGTAGGCCCAGAATTGCTTGGTAGATCCACGCGCACCCTACAGGAGGCGGTGGAGGAGTCTAGCGCTCTGGGCAGGCCTAGAACTGTCTATTAGAGCCACGTGTGTCCCACAGACAGAGGTGGAGGAGTTCCCCACTCTGGCT
>NW_003852509.1:1586710-1607642 GCF_000181295.1 Otolemur garnettii
GAATCTTTCTATGAGTAGAATATGAATGTTTTGACATAATAACTAAGAAAGTTACATGAAGGCTATGTTAACCAGTTTGATGGAAATGTCATGGATTGTGTGTGAAAACACCACACTGTACCCCCAAAGTGCATCAATGTACACAGTTACCATTCAATAAAAAAGAAAAAGAAAAAAAAAAAAGCCTAATGTCCCTAAGACAATGGTCATCTTCTGCTGTGTCCGTGTGACCAGCTTTTAGGTCTTCTAGCCAGAGAGTGTGTTCTACTTTCATTTTTGCATAATCCCTAGGAAAAATAATCAACAAACTCTTGTTAATAAGTAAACAATTGTGTCTTCTCCCTATCATTAAGAAGAAATTTCACATTCTCAGTTAGATATTTGATATTCGTTTTACGTTTCCAGTGAATAGTTTGAGTTTCTTTCCATTAATTTACTAAATTTCAGAGTTTTATGCTTACTTGTAACATGAAAAAATAAATTAGGAAAAAAGAGGTACCCATGATAGTGACCAAACATGATCAGTGCTTCTTCATGTGTTACAACAGTGAGCAGTGAAGTCTTCCTAGAGAGAGTGAGCTTATTTCCCAGGGACGTTCTGGCACAGATCACATATGGACTCTGAATTGGTTAGTCTTTCTTCAACTCTACTGAAACTATCTCTACCAACAACAATATAATCCAGACACGCTATTCCATACGTTGAAAAGAAAAATTAAATCAGGAATGACTATCATTTGGCAAAGTTAGTGGTTTCCAGTTTGCTGGGTTCCCTGTCTTGGAGATAAATGGAACATAATCAGGGGAAAAAATATATACTTGAGAAAAGATTAAAAGGTAAATGTTTCAAAATTATCCAACTTTATTATACAGTATAAGTAGTATGATTTGAATATGCACACAAATATGATAGATTGGCATCACTATACAATTTGTATACCACACCGAAACAGCCACTGGCAAGATTATCAATGCAACAGGCAAATCAAAATTAATTAATACCATAAAAAGCCTTTGCAAGTCATTAGTTTAAAATGATGCATATAAGTTTAACAGAGACATATTTATTAAAATCCTTGTTAAATTCTAATCTTTAGTTTTTGCTTCTACAATACACATTCTTAAACATCATGTGAGAAAAGGAAGGATTGGTGGGGTTTTGTTTTGTCTGGAAACAGGTGATGCATCTTTTGTCTACCAGAGAACCTCAAAGGAAACCAAACAAAGCAGGGGACAGAATATTTGGCGAGAGATGTGCAATAATCCAACTTTAATTTTGTCCCCCAGTCACTGAGTGCTCAGCTGGGGCTTATCATGTATTCATGAAAACACTTCACGATTGTGCAAGCCTATCAATACAATTGCTTTAGACAATGCAATAGCTTGAGAGTGGTAGGGCAACAGTTCAAATTTGAAAAGTACCAGGACGTGAAAAATTGAAACACACTATTTTTGTGATAATTGCATTTCATTCAGTTTTAACCATCAAAAATAAAGAATAAGAGGGCTGCTTCTAATTTCAATTCCAGAAAATCACTAAGGTAACATGAATCAGAAATACCCACCACTTATATTTAGAAATCATCTGAGTCAACAATTTTATACATATGACTCATCTGTATGTATTTATGTTAAGTAGCAGAAATCTCCTTGTAGCTAAAGAATTAAGCCTGTTCACCATATGACTGTGAAGAAAATCAACAACTGGGAGACGTCTTCTACCTCTAAGGCAGCACGCTGTCCGTAGGGACAGTTTTAATATATGCCACTCTGAACATTCATGCAAGCACCTGTTCTAGACTTAATGTGAAGACAGTCTTCCAAAGTAAAGTTGTTCCATTGACGCATAAAACTCCACTCACCCAAAGGGAAATGTACATTGGTCTTTTTTGTAATATTTGACCTGGTTGAGCCTAGTGATTTTATTTCCGATGTGATCAGTGAGATCTTATTCCCAATAATAGCAGCGATTTCTTTCTTCTCTCTTTTTTTTTTTTTAAATGCAGCTCAGAGTCCCTTTGCCACATTCAACAACAGTTTCCAGAGAATCTGCCTTTTTTGGAAGTGACAGGTGAAGCAGTTACTGAGAGGATATTTTTCTCCACAAAAGTAATTAAAATCCATGACACATTTTATCGTTGCTCCCTTTCTTAAGTAAAATCCCCTACCTGTCCTCACCCCCATCTACCTCAAACAATATATGGAATGCAAGGAATCATTAGTAGGATAATACCAGGAAAGCTCCATTCACTACTAAATAGAAAATTCAGATGGCTTCCTGAGTTGGAGAGTTGTTCAGACATAAATTTTATGCACTAATAAAATCTATGAAAAAAAGAAAAATATTGTTTTTGAATTCAGGGTTTTGTATGCTTCCCTGGGCAAGTGGAATGTTATTTAGATTAAAAAATAAAGAATGGTCATCAATCGAGAATCAAAAGGCCACTTTAACTCATAACTCCTCATTCTGGGAAGTTTTGTAATAGAAAAGCATATTCTTTTATTTTTGAAATAATGCTAAATTTTACCCAACCTTTCATCGCTGTGAATAAGGTAGAGGAGGCATCCAGAAATGGTTAAAAATAACAAACTAGTCCTACGAGATCTTTCCTGAAATTGCATTTAATTGTGTTCTGTAGATTTTTTTATTGTGTATTTTCTGAGTATGGTTCCTTGAAAATATGGGAGTTCCAGTGTAAATTAACAAATAATTCAAAACAGTAGATTCAAGAAATACTTTGTGATCAAATATAGTAGATATTTTAAAAAATGAATTGCCCAAATAGATTTATATTAGTAATACATACAAAATATGACACCATGATTTTCTCATGGAACGTTTATACAAGATTCAGTGTAAATAGGAAATATCATACATAAGGGAAAATCAACCATTGTTTACGTAGTGGAAATGAACCAGGATGAGAGAGACAAAGTCACAAACAAACCTTCTATGAAAGCTTGGAAAATAGTGATGGCCCAGTGCATCTGGCTATCACGAGCATCTCATAACCTACAATTCTCTTTGGTTGTGTCTTTATAGCACTATGAAATCATGGGATTTTCCAGTTCAGGGTTGCAATTATTAGTTTGCAAATATTAGTTTGTCTTAATATGTGAACTTTTACTTGCTTAAGATCTTTTTTGGCTTTTTGTACTTCTTTTTGCTTAATCGTGTATTTTTAGTCTGTTATATTTCATGTCTTTGGTTCTCTATCAATAGTCAAGATCTAAATCTAAAGACCTGGCACATAGACTCCTGATACATATTTTCTGTTCAATGAACTTTGAATGCATTTTGCTAATGAGAGCAGATCAGAATTTGTATGTGGGGACTTCCTGGAAAAAAGAAAGTCTACTACAGGAGTAGAATTCAAAAAGTGTTACCAGCTCTTATTTGGTTCTTGAGACGGGCAGAACCCTGTTAAAAGCAAAGAAGCTACGTTTCAGCTTTAACTTTAGAAACAGATGTTTAAAGACTCTGAAGAGGGCTAGCATCATATACACCTTGGGAGAAAGGATTTCTCCCTGAGGGACTTCACTTATCAAGAGAAAAGTTTGGTGAACCGGCTATAGAATTTTTCCTACAATCACAGCATCAATAGAAAAACAAGGGGAAAAAAAAAACTCCACCAGCTTTCTCACGCTTTCCAAGAATTCATAAAAGCCCATTCTGGATCTCAGGCTGGATGTGGAGAAGTGTGAAAATTCTGAGAGAAGAAAACAAGCTAGCCTAGAGGTTGGCGCAGGACCTGCCTGCAGAGGCTCGCTCTCTGTTGAGAAACTTCAGTGTTTCAGGAAGATTAGAAACTCAGAGTGAGTATGATGGGTTCAATGTCAGAAGGATGTTGCCTCCTCCCTCCCCTGTTTCGAATTCTGTGAGGAACCCCCACAAACACACGCACATGCATGCATGCACACATGTGCATGCATACACACACTTATCCACACGGCAGAATAGAAACAGCAATGTGGTCTTTCTGGGCAGAGGAACTGAGAGACCCTAGCCCATGTTCAGCCTCAGTATCCCTCCTGTCATTCCAGTGTAGATAAAACTTATCAACTAAAGCTTTCATCAAAAGAAACACAGACTGTGATTAAGAATTCGGAATTATAGATTCAATTCTATTTTTCACATTCTTCCAGAAAACCCCCTTAATTAAAGTAAATCTGGAGGATAAAAAAAATATTGAGAATTAGTGTATTTCCAGAGAATTTCTGTAACACAGACCTAGAAGACACAGCCAAAATTGTAGGTGGGCAACCCAGAGGGATGGATAGAAGGTGACCGGAATCTCCCCAGAATAGAGGAGACGGGCCTGACCTTGGTCTTGGGCTGGGACTTCAGAGGGGTGAACAGACTGCTGGTCATTCAGCTCTGGCCCCCTCACCAGTCAATCAGTGAGGATGGAGGGAAGTTTTCAAATACCCCACAGGAAGAAGACAGGACAAGGACAGGCTCTGAGGACAAGGACAGGACATGGAGCTGAAGCTTCAATTCCACCTCATCAAAGTGAGATTATAAAAATTTAGGAAGAGGAAGACATGGAGGCCAGCAAGTTTCATCAGTTCGCTGAATTTGAATTTTGAGTTTAGTGAAATACTTTTTCCTGCCATAAACTATAATAGATGAATTACCTTAAAATAGCAAAAATACGTTTCAAATCATTGGTAGATACGGTTTTGCAAGGCTCATTTGAATTCAGTTACCAGGAAATCATCACAGGTACATTGACGTCCAACTGTAATGTGACAGATTTTGAAACTACAACAAAGTTAGGAGAACACGTTCTTCTGAGTAGTCAGTTGTGTTTTATAGGAGAAGCAATGCATGATAAAACGCGGGATTAGAATTTGCCCCTTTCTCTCCTCAAGAGGAGAAAAATATGCAAAAAGAAAAAAGATTATGGCAGAAAAAACTCCCAAGAGAATATTCAAAAAGCATCAAACATGAAATTACAATGGCCCGTGTTTGAAATTGAAAATTACATGACATGAAGCTGCTTTTAAATCTCATTGCTATATTAACATCCTACAGAAGCACAAAAATCTTTAGATGGAAGAAGAATACAAGTTTTTAAAATGTGAATTTTAGCTGTGGAATAAAAACTCAGCGATTAAGAGGTCTCCTTAAATCACTCAAAACCCTTTGAGACACAGTTTTCTTTGTAAAATGGGACACCATCCCATACCTCAGTGCTTGCAATAATGTTTACCAAATACTCTGTAGACTGTTCATATTTGGGTAGATAACTAGATTATTGGAACACTCACTTGTTTCTGATTAGCCATATTTGTAGATATTTTAATGCAAGAAATACAAGCTTGATATAACCACAGGCCTTTTGATGTTACTTGAATTGTTGTGACACAAAGGAAATTTATATATCTTATACCTGTGGATAATTTTACTTTGATATTTTACCTTTATTACCTAACATGAAATTGAATTACCAAATGTGAGGATGGCCACCATTGAATATCACTGGAAGGGTTTATTATAACCTATTACCTCCTAGTTAATACAATTCAACTAGCTGTTCCAGATTTTAGGACTGTAGCTATGGTTTGAACAGACACCCTGACTGAGATGTTAGAACTAAAACATTGCAAACTATTCATTCCACAGAGAGGGAAACTAAGACCTTAGAAGAACGTGGGCTACGCTGACGTCTTATGTCTGATCAATTACTGAGAAAGGACTATAATTTATAATTTATTCTCCTCTCTGCCATTGAAACATACTTATGGCTTTGTTTTAGTGTGAACCATTCAATGACACATCATGTAAAATTCTAGTTTGATGTAAATATTTTGATGCAAATAACCTATTTGAAAACTTTACCAAGCATATGTATGCTGCTTAACTGGGTGAGGACCAACAGCTATGAACAACATTATCTTTGGAAATAGTGGAATATTAAATAGTATTGACTCAATGTACAATGTGAATTTCTTCTTTTTCTTTCCTCTGTAGGCAAAGACACAGCATGTTTATGAAAATAAAGACATATTTATACATTTTTAAATTTGATTGCAATATGCTTCCAAATAATGCATTGTAACACTGATGAAGAATCAAATGCCTTTGCAATGTATTTTATTTTTAATTTTGAAGCAATTCATTTATTTAGTGCTATCATTGTAAATGGCATCCATCTGTCTATTATATTTTTGGCTAGTTTGCAGGTATATGTTAATTTTTTTTATTAAATCATAACTGTGTACATTAATGCATTTATGGGGTACAATGTGCTGATGCTGATTTATACACAATTTGGATTACTTACATGAAACTGGTTAACATAGCCTTCACCTCACTTACTTATTGTTGTGCTAAGACATTTATACTCTACACTTAATAGATTTGACATGTACCCTGGCAATATGCACAATAGGCAAGATCCTACCAATTACCCTCCCTCTACCTGGCCTCCCCTCTCCCCTCCTCTCACCCTCCTCATTTCTCCTTCTTTCTGGTCTATAATTGTGTTTCATTATTCATATGAAAGTGTGAGTGATGGTATATTGGTTTCATAATATTACTGAGTACACTGGATACTTTTTCTTCCATTCTTGAAATACTTTACTAAGAAGAATATGTTCCAGCTCCAACCATGTAAACATAATCTTTTTTATGGCTGCATAAAATTCCATGGTGTTCATATACCACAATTTGTTAATCCATTCGTGGTTGTGGGCACTTGGGTTGCTTTCACAACTTGACAATTTTGAATTGGGCTGCAGTAAACATTCTGGTGCAAATAACTTTGTTGTAAAATGATTTTTTGGTTGTCTGGATGACCTAGAAGAGGAATTACTAGATCGAATGGCAGTTCAACTTTTAGTTCCCTAAGTGTTCACCAAACTTCTTTCTAGAAGGAATGCATTAGCTTGCACTCCCATCAGCAGTACAGAAGTGTTCCCGTCTCTCCACATCCATGCCAACATCTGTAGTTTTGGGATTTTTTTATGTGGGCTACTCTTATTGTACTTAGATGGTATCTCAAAGTGGTTTTAATTTGTATTATCTCTGTTGATTAAAGATGATGAGCGTTTTTTCATGTGTTTGTATGCCACATGCCTGTCTTCTTCAGAGAAGCTTCTGTTCAAGTCAAGATCTTGCCCATAATGAAATGGGATCACTGGATCACTTGTTCTTTTCTTATTAATTAGTTCAAGTCCTCTGTAGGTTCTAGTTATCAAACCTTTGTCATAAACATAACCACAAATATCTTCTTCCACCTGAGGGATGTCTGTCTGCTTTACTTACTGTGTTTTTGGCTGTCCAGAAGGTTTTTAGTTTGATCACATTCCAGTAATATGTTTTTGGTGTTGCTTCAATTGCCAGGGAGGTCCTCCTCATAAAATCTTCTCCCAGGCCAATTTCTTGAGGTGTTTTCCTTGCACTCTCTCCAAGTATCTTTATAGTTTCATGTCTTAAGTTTACATCTTTTATCCTTTGAGAATCATTTTTTTTGTTGATGGTGAAAAGTGAGAGTCCAATTTCAGTCCTCTACAGGTCTCCAGCCAATTCACCCAGCACCATTTGTTAAATAAGGAATCTTTCCCCCAATATATGTTTCTGATAAGCTTATCAAAAATCAAATGACGATTAGTGCCTTGGTTCATCTCTTGATTCTCTATTCTGTTCCATGCATCTACTTCTCTATTTTTGTGTGAGCACCATGCTGTTTTGATCACTATAGATTTATGGTATAGCCTGAAGTCTAATAGCTTGGTTCTTCCTGGTTTGTTTTTATTTCTGTGTAATGTCTTGGCTATTCCAGGTTTTTTCTGATTCCATATAAAACAAAGTGCTGTTTTTTCCAGATCTTTAAAGTATGACAGCCGTACTTTAATTGGGAATTACATTAAGTTTGTATATTGCTTTGGGTAGAATGGTCCTATTAACAATCTTGATTCTTCCAAGCCATGAACTTGGTATGTTTTTCCATTTGGTAACATCTTCAGCTATTTCTTTTCTCAAAGTTTCATAGTTCTCTTTATAGAGATCATTCATGTCCTTTGTTAGGTAAATTTCCATATCTTTCATCTTCTTTGGCACCACTATAAAAAGAATAGAGTCCTTGACTATTTTTTTTCAGCTTGACTATTGTTGGTATATATAAAAGCTACTGATTTGTGAATATTGATTTTGTATCCTGAGACTGCTGTATTTCCTTGATCACTTCTAAGAGTTTTATAGTTGAGTCCTTGGGGTTTTACAGGTATAAAATCATATCATCTGCAAATAGTAAGAGTTTGATCTCCTCTGACCCCATTTGGACACCCTTGATCACCTTCTCTTGCCTGATTTTGATGGCTAAGACTTCCATTACTATGTTGAATGGCACTGGAGACAATGGGCATCCTTGCTTAGTTCCTGATCTGAGTGGAAATGTTTTCAATTTTACTCCATTCAATATGCTATGGGCTGTGGGTTTGCTGTAGATGGCCTCTATCAGTTTAAGAATTGGCCCATCTAACCCTATTTTCTTAAGTGTTCTGATGATGAAAAGATGCTGGATATTATCAAAAGCTTTTTCTGCACCAATTGAGATTATCATATGGTCTTTATTTTTTATTTTATTTATGTGATGTATTATATATATATATATATTTACATATGTTGAAAAAACCTTATAACCCTGGGATAAAACCCACTTGGTCATGGCATATAAATTTTTTGATGTGTTGTTGAATTTTGTTTGCTAGTATCTTACTGAATATTAAAATATCCACTGGACACTTGAAAAACATGACAACCAAAACACTACCATGACTATCAATACTCTTAAATGTGAATGGCTTAAATTGTCCTCTAAAGTGGCACAGGTTGGCTGACTGGATACAAAAACTCAGGCCAGATATGTGTTACATGCAAGAATTTCATGTTACCTGAAAGGATAAAAATAGACTGAGGGTTAAGGGATAGACATCTATATTTCAGGCAAATGGAAATCAGAATAAAACAGGGGTTTTGATTTTATTTGCAGGTACAATAGGCTTTAAACCAACAAAGGTAAGGAAAGATAAGGATGGGCACTTAATATTAGTCAAGGGAACCACTCAACATGAAGAGATTTCAATTATTAACATTTATGTGCCCTACCAGAACGCTCCTCAATTTATAAAGGAAACCCAACAGACATGAACAATTTGATATCATCCTGCACTATAATAGTTGGAGATTGTAACAAACCTTTGGTAGTGTTGGATAGCTCCTTTAAGAAAAACTAAACAAAGAAATATTGCACTTAAACTTGACCCTAGAACAAATGGACTTAACGGACATCTACAGAACATTTCATCCTAATAAAACTGAATACACATTCTTGTCATGAGCACATAGAACATTCTCCAAAATTGATCACATTTTAGGTCACAAGTCTAACTTCAGCAAATTTAAAAGAATAGAAATGACTCCTTGTATTTTCTCAGATCATCATGGAATAAAAGTTGAACTCAACAACAATAGGAATCTTCATCCTCAAACAAAGTTATGGAAACTAAATCACCTTATGCTGAATCATAGCTGGGTGAAAGATGAGATTAAGAAGGAAATAATCAAATTTTTGGAATAAAATGACAATGAAGATGCAAATTCTCAAAACCTGTGGGTTACTGCAAAGGCAGTCCTAAGAGTGTAATTTATAGCATTGCAAGCCTTCATCAAGAGAACAGAAAGAGAGGAAATCAACAACTTAATGGATCATCTCAAGCAATTGGAAAAGGAAGAGCATTCCAACCCCAAACCCAGCAGAAGAAAATAAATAAGCAAAATTAGAGCAGAATTAAATGAAATTGAAAACAAAAGAATTATTCAAAACAAAAACTTGGTTTTTTGAAAAGGTTAACAAAATTGATAAACCTTTGGCTAACCTAACCAGAAACAGAAAAGTAAAATTCCTAATATCATCAATCAGAAATGATAAAGGAGAAATAACAATAGACACCTCAGAAATTCAAAAAATCCTTAATGATTACTGCATAAAACTCTATTCTCAGAAATATGAAAATATGGAGGAAATAGACCAATACCTGGGAGCTTGCCACTTTCCTAGACTCATCCAGAAATAACCGGAAATGTTCAATAGACCTATATAAAGTACTGAAATAACATCAAGTATACTAAATGTCCCCCTAAAAATACAATATATTTTAGACTCTATACAATATACTTCATTGTATAGGTGGTGCCTGTGGCTGAAAGGAGTAGGGTACCGGCCTTATATACCAGAGCAGGTGGTTTCAAACCTGGCCTCAGACGAAAACTGCAAAATAAAAAAAAAGGATATATACATATATATATATATATATACACACACACACACATATATATATACTTCATTGTGATATGATATAAGATATATAGAAGTTATCACCCATAGTTTCATGTCTATTTATTGTAATATAAAATAATTTATAAAAGACCCAAAATATTTATCATACTTTGTAAACTTACAATGTAAACTTTGCTTTCAATTACTATTATGGAGTCTAATTAGGATGGTAGTTGATAGTATGAAGTAAACATATCTTAGAAGAAATCAGAGGTGAGGCATAGGTTTTGTTTGTTTTCTTTTTTCTTGATTTTTGAAAATTGAATATTTTCAATTCTTGAGGGATATGCTAGTACAATATTTTCTAAAGAAAAAAAAAAAAAAGAAAGAGAAAAACCAGGCCTATTGGATTTATTTTAATTGCTAAGCCCCCCCCCAAGAGTTTATACTTTTATGGATTTGATTCCCACCCAAATACTAGTAAAATTTATAGATCACACCATTCATTTTTACTAAGGAGAAATAGAAGCACCTAGAGTTTGCAGAAAGCAGTGTGGAGTAAACTTACAAAGGAGGATGGCAGTGAGGTTTAATAATTGCAAAAAATGGAGGGAAAACCACCCGGAAATCAAATCAGCAGGGACCAGGATTTGACTGTCTGGAATGTGTTCATCTGTATTGTTGGTGACACTGTCTAAAGAAGACCACTTAGACCTAGAAATGCCAAATCTATCTGAGAGCCAGAACTACACTTGACACTTCAGCAAGAATTTTCCAACAATCAATACACATAATGCTTCATGCTTTCAGAAATTAGAAGAACAGAATGTATTTCCACAAAAGAGATTCCAAGAATTAAAAATCTCACATATTTGTACTTTATAAGTATTTAGGAATAAAGACTACTCAAGATGTTAAAAACCCAGGTGCCATTTTATTAATTACAAAATGTTTTGAGGAAGCAATGCACAGAAGCATTTTTTTCACACAAAGAGCAAACTCCTCCATGACACGATTGGTTCTCACATCAGTCATAATAACAGCTGAGAGGCAGGATCTAACAGTAACTCCGGGGTCCAGTAACTAATGTAATATTCACAGTGGAAAAGTGGGTATTTTCATGTCACCCAAGAAAGCATGAAAGAAATCTTTAGAAAAATATTCTATAAATTGTTCAGGCACAGGAAAAAAAAAAAAGCATTTAGTGATCAGAATTAGGTCAGGACCTATGATCTCGTGGAGGGGGAAAAGCTTATAAATATGATAAGTGGGATAAAACGTTCATTTTGAACATATTTCCTCAAGTTCAAAGAGCTCACACCAGAGAGAAATTCCGTGAAAGATGATATTATGGCGAGAACTTCATTTAGTGTTTATATCTTCGTAAACAACTTTATGCTGGGTCATCAGAGACCCTGGGAAGAAGAGAAACCTTATAAATTTTTTATTGAGAGAAAAAGAGCAATTTTTAAATCTCAAAGTGTTCAAAGAGGGAGAAACTTCATAAATACAGCACATAAAAGTATTTTTCTTATGTTTTTCTTAGTAATCATATTCGATCTTAATTTGAGAAATATAAATTTTAGAGTGAAGGGTGGTGCCTGTGGCTCAAAGGAGTAAGGTGTTGGCTCCATATGTCGGAGGTGGTGGGTTCAAACCCAGCCCCAGCCAAAACTGCAAAAAAAAAAAAAAAAAAAAGAAAGAAAATTTTAGGGTGAAAAAATCAGATAACACAAAGATATACCTACATGAACAAAAAAACCTACTTGACATTTGGATAGATAATTTTTAGAAAATTTCACCACATAGTTACATATTTGATTTGATGGTATTTCATTTGTAAATACAACTTAGAAAAAATTATCAGTTCCCCCATAACAGCTTTAAGAGATATATGAAGTAAATTTACAAAAATATATTCATTATTATTACTAATTCACAGTATTTCCTTGTTAAATATAAAAAATACCTTGGTGAAAATTCTTGTGAGCAAATGTTTCCTCCTATGTTTAAGTTTTACCCTTGTGATCCCTGGTTTGCATGTCACCCTCAAGGAGAGGAACTTGACTGAGCAGAGAGGAAGGATTCAGGCAAACGCGTCCACATAACTTACCTGATTCTAGCTGAGAGTGAGAAGCACCCATATATTTTTATTAACTGGTATGTTGTCCTATGAGGAATAAGATCTGAGGGACATGGGTGAAAAGCCTTTGTTTCATCAGCAGAATACTCTAAACAATGAAGATTTTCAGCCTTATGTTATTTACTTTTTTATTTTCCTTATCAAGGAAGAAGGATTTTCTAATTTACATATAAAAAATCACATTAAAAAAAAGAAAGATACACTCCAATGGACACCCATTAAATCAGCTTTAAGTAAACATAGATATTTAAAATCATACAGTAAAAATATTGGGAGTCAGATTTATCTAAAACACTTTAATAATAAAAGCAGCTGCACTTCTATAGGGCACAATCCCATCAGGGGCTGAATTTCAAATGACTCAGGTATTGAAATAACACCAGGTGAGGCCAATTTTTAAAGGAGAAAGCTAATGCTTGAAAAATTTATCAACTCAACCCAGGTATCACAAGTAGGAGTTAGCAATGTCAGTTGTGAAATTATATTCTTCCTTAGCCCAAAGATGACACCATTAGTTCTGATTAATCTACCTGATTTGTAAACTTTAGACAGCATGTTTTAAATCTTGAAGATTGCTTAAAAAAAAAGAAAAATCATTCCGGTTTAATTTTCTGAACTTGACTCTTCAAAGGACTTTGGAAACTTATTCTTGTGTTTAACTGAAGTTAGCAAATTCTGAAAGAGAAAATTGCCTTCACTATGGTTTATTAAGTAATACTTTATTATCACTGTGAATTTTGAAATACAGTAGAACCTTCATGGTTGGCCCCTCCCTAAGATGACCACCTCCTGAAGTTGACCTAATTTTCATAGACTGGACATGCACCATACATTCTCCGGGGAAGTTCCTTATGTTGACCCCTCCAGATGCTATTCAGTGGGTGTGGTCCCCCCCCACAGGGGTTCTACTATATTGGTGAATAACGTGCGCATTCAAACAAGACAGCAACTATGTTCATCCACTGCTTGTTGCTAATAAATCAATTATTGCTGGTGCATCCTCTCCCTTTCTTCTTTCCAATTTAACAAGTATCCATGAATCCAGCACTAATTAGTTTAATTTAGTACTATCAAATAGATTTTTAAAACATTTTAGTGTAACTGTTTAAATGTGGATTTCAATATCCTCAACAAGCCTATTGTGGCCATGTATTCTAACACTTAACTGAAATATGTCTTTTATGTTGCTCTGTTTTCTCCCTCACTGAGTAAGTTTACTAATTTTTTTCTGCTTCTCATTTCATCTGCTCCCCAATTTTGAAAATCCTAAACCTCTGTGATTTAACGTGGTGTTGAGAAAGGTTGCCCTTACCTAGATGGTTCCCTATCTTGTACCATCTGGCTTTAACTAGCAATCTTGGGGCTGTTCCCTCCTCAGGGCTCCCCCTGCTGCTCAGTGTGGGTATCAATGAGCAACGTCACCAGGCGACTCAGTGAGCCAACAGTGACCTGGCTTCTTAGTGTAGATCCCTCATGTGGACACTGATTTTAAAGATTTTAAGACGGCTTTGTGTCTGTGCAACATGTGCCTCACTTTAGCACTGTTATGGTCTGAATTATGTCTTCCCGAAATTCACCTGTACCTCGCCCCACACATCAGCACCTCAAAGAGGGATTGTATTTGGAAACAGGGCTTCTAAAGAGATGAAGTTAAAGTGAAGGTACTTGGGTGGTCACCAATCCAATCTGATTATTGTCCTTATAAAAAGAAGAAATTATGGACAGATGTGCTGAGAACAGACCCTGTGAGGACCCAGTGAATGAAGCAGCCGACCATCAGCCAAGAGAGCCCAGAGCTCAGAAGAAAACAGTTCCATGGGGCTACTTCATCAGGAGACTCAAGGACTGTGAGAAAATAAATTTCTGTTCATGCCACCAAGTTTGTGGTGTTTTTTAATAGCCACCATGATGTCCAGTGTGGGAATAGTGGTTGCTTTTGGCCAACACAGCTCCAGGGTAGGGACTACATACACCCTGAGTTTTGCAGGTTTACACCAGCTAAGCCCTGGAGCTCCTTTTGGGCCCCTCTCCTCTTCTGGGGCCAACACCTTCCCTGACAGATTGTTTGATAATCTGGCCTCATTCTTCTCCAGTAGAGTGAGGGGAGGTGGGGCAGGTCCCAGAGGAGCAGACATTGACTTTTAAGGCAGAGGTTTCTTCACTTTCTTCACACATGTGAGAGTTAGTCCACAAGACTTTAATGGGAAGAAGTGGGGGTGTTCTGCAGACTCACGATCCAGTGGGATTCAGAGGTTCAAAGTTCTTCAGAGCATTGGCCCAGCTGCCCTGTTTCTGTGTCCTGGAATCCTGATTTTGCCATCTTGGGTCCTCACTTTGGTGTAAGTGTAGAGAGAGCATTGCAACAGCTGGGGAATCAACCATCCAGAGTGTCACTCTCCTTATGATCAAGTCTGGGTCTTGGTCCTTCCAATCACAGGAGACAGGAGTTCATTTATATGTCACCAGAGATGTCCAAATGATGATCACCTTTTCCTTGAATTTGTGATGAATAACTCTTTCCTTTTGCCAATAGCCCCATAGGATTTATCAAGAAGCATCTAATGCCATTATCCTTTTAAATACTACTTCCCACAGAGCTCTCAGGTGCTGAGAAAATTGTGCCTGTCGGTGCTTTTTCTTCCACTGCAATATCATTACTTTTTTTTTGAGACAGTTGCACTTTGTCGCCCTTGGTAGAGTGCCATAGTGTCATAAGCTTACAGCCCCAGCCTCCCTTGCCACAATGCCTGGCTATTTTTATTTTTTATTATTATTATTTTTTAATTTTGCTTATTTATTTATTTATTTATTTTATGGAGACAGAATCTTACTTTGTGTCCTTCAGTAGAGTACCATCATAGGTCACAGCATAGGTCACAGCAACGTCTGCCAACCCCTGGGTCCCTGGGTTTAAGTGATTCTCTAGCCTCAGCCTCCCAAGTAGCTGGGATTACAGGCGCCTGCCAGAATGCCCGGCAATTTTTGGTGGAGACGGGTCTCACTCTGGCTCTCACTCTGGCTCATGCTGGTCTCGAGCCTATGAGCACAGGTGATCCAACCGCCTCAGCCTCCACTAGGCCCAGCCAGCCCAGCTATTTTTAGAAAACAGAGTCTCACTCTTGCTCAGCCTTGTCTTGAACTCCTAACCTCAAGCAATCCACCTGCGTCAGCCTTCCAGAGGGCTGGGGTTACTGGCATGAGCCACCACGTCCAGCTACTATTCCCCTTCATTGCCATTGGAAGTTCTGACAATTACATGGCTGCAAGGATGCCCGAAGTCCACTTTCTACCAATGATATCCAGAAAATTGGTAAGATATTTTATATGCCTTTAAAATCTCATTATGAAGTCTTCTTGTTCAGACTGTTTTTGGACAAATCGTCTGAGGTGAGATTCTCTGAGAATTGGTCCTTGAGGTCTGGATCCTGTGGCAGGGAGTGCACTGAGGAATCACCTAGTGATGGGTGCAGAGAGCAATAGAGCGAGATTGGGTAGACAGAGGGAAACTGCAGCCCTTTTAAGAAATGACTCAGCCAATCTCTTGGAAGAATCCAAAGCATGAATTTCTCCTGAAATCTGCCCCAAATTGAGGCATCATATTCTGTATCCTGAAAAACTAACTGTCTGCCGGCTGCTTCCAAGAAGAAAACATAACTGTGAGCCTAGACATGCTCTGAGGCTGAGGTCAACTCCTGAGGAGAAACCGGGCAATTTCCATGTGCAACTCAGCTGTCAACGCTGCCCACAGCTGTGGGGATTAAGACTTCTCCCTGGTACAAAGAGGATCAGGAAAGTGCATCACAGCATCTTAATGATGCTGAAAAAACTGGCAAAGGAAACTCTGTAGTTTAAAGATGCATTAATGTGAGACAAAAGTCCTTTCTGTTCTACAGTATTATCCATGAGATACATCGTGACAGAGCCCTCTAGTACCAGGATCAAAAACAATCTAAATGTTTAATTCAGTCAAATTGTCTTCCCACCATCTCGATGCTGAAACACACACTGCTTTCATCAGAGGCCAGACTAAATGTTCTGCCACGATGTTCTCAATTATATTGCTATTAATATCGATTAAATTTATAAACTATTATAAATGTTGGAACACAGAGAAAAAGCATCACCCTTAATGTTACAGAATTAATGTCTTCATTTTGATTAATTTTTAATTTATCCACTCACTAACCCCTGCTTTTTAAATTGCTATTGTTTGGGGTTACATTCAATTTTGTATCTCAATTTTTTTCCTTTTGACATTACTCCTTAAAAAATTTATTTTGTTAAAATATTTTTATGTATAATAATACATATCAACTAAAAGTATACAATTTGTTGAGTCTGAGTTGTGCAGGCATGCAAGGTACAAGAGATTGACATCCCCTCCACCAACCAGAAGACTCCACTGGGACTTTTGCTGTCCAAACCTATCTCCACTTTGTCCCAGGCAACCAAAGATTTGCCCTAAGTCACCAATGATTAGTTTGCATTTTCTAATATTGCATATAAATAAAATGTATTCATTCTTTTTACACTTTTTCAGTGGTGTTTTTCACTAAGCAAACTGATTTTGAGACTGATACAGTTGTTACAGACATCAGCAGTTCATTTTCTCTACTGCTACTTAGTATCCTATCGTACTTAGTATCCTATCATATCCAAATGTATGTATTCATTCATTCATTGATACATACTATATTTGTTTCCAGCTTGGGACTATCATGAATAAATATGTGTATACATATTTGTATACACATATTTATAGATATAAATGATTATTTGTCTTAGGTAAATACAGAGAAGTGAGGTGCTAAGTGTATGTTTAAGTTTTTAAGAAATTGCACAACTGTTTTTCAAAGTCTTGAAAGTAATTCAAATTCTCATCAGTAGTGTATGAGCGGCCCAGGTGTTCCACATCTTTGTCAATAGTTGGTATTATTGTTCTTTTAAAATTTTTCCTATTCTAACAAACGTATAGTAGTGGTATATTTTTTGCAGTTTTAATGTGTACTTTCCTCATGTTGTGGTAGGTATATTTGATGTGCTAATTTGCTCCCAGTAACTTACCCTTGGCATCCTTACCAAAAACATTGTTCAGTTGAAGATCTAGGCACACAGAATTGGACAGTGATTTTTGACAAGGGTGCTGAAAGAATTTCTGAGTAAGGGTTAAAGGAGACCTTCTTCCTTCGTGCATGTCTGTTTCTATGTTCCTAAGATTTTTTTACAAAAAAAATTACTGATTTTCAACCATGAGATCAGAAACTTTTCTGTAAGAAGAAACACATGAGAAGGTTTACAATCATTGGTTTTCAAACATGTTATAATTTTTTTATAAAGCTTAGAAATGCCGGGCTTTGAACTGTACTTCTTCAGAAGTGAAAAAAAAATCTACTTTCCCACTATGTTGGTTAGAAACATCACATCTTTTTTTATTGCTATCTGTAAAATTATCACAATCTCTTCTGCTGAAACATTAGACTAGTTACGATGAAGGTTTATCAAGTAATAGGTAAACTGTGGTGCATAATTCAGGGATATTCTTGCATTTAAAGGTTTTATCTGAAAGTTTCTCCTTTTGAAATGTGAAACTAAGGTGAAAATTAAATCCAACTTAATTTTATTATTCAGCAGTGCTCTCTGAAGGTAAAAATACTGGTTTTATAACATGATAATATCAACTTTTGCTGACTGTTTTCTGCATTCCTAAGTGACATACTTACTGTTTGTTTAAAGAAATAAAAGACTTGCATGAACTACCAAAATTTAATTTATTAAAGAAATTAATTCTAAAAGATGGAATTTCTTTTATATTCTGTCCTATCATGTACAAATATTCTATCTTTTTTCATTATCAGAATTACATCTATGGAGATTGGTTTGTTTGGGTTACAAGAAAGAGATATAGTGACTTCTTCAAAGTCACTGAGGAATTTCAGCTCACTGTGGGGTAGGTGCAGGGCTGAACCACCTATTTCATTATGAACCCACTGTGCTGTGCCTTGATAAACCCCCCTCTTTCTCAACATTGCTGGGGGACACACGGACTGACTTCCAGGCCTTCGTTTTCTCACTCCAGCCCATCCCAATGAGAGTAGGTAGGTGGATAAAGTAAGGAACTAAATCAGGCTTAGGGAAACTTCCTTAAAAACTAGCCACAGTCCTGAGTCAGCTACTTGAACTAAATGCCACCAAAACTTACTTTGCATTAATTGCTATTGGGTTTAAATCAGTGCATAAAGGGCCATGAAAAAATTAAGGGCAAAGCATACTGAGATGATACTGGGTTACCAAGTGGTAAAATGAACATGAATTTTTAGTTTAAAAAAGAGATGTCTTATTATTCAGTGTTGGCCTAGAAATTATCTTTCAATCATGAGGGGGTGGGCTAGATCTCAGGTAACAGGTGTTCTCCAAGAAAGACCAGCCCTGGGCCCCCATGTCCTGGGGACGCTGTACAAACAGCCTCTCAGTTCTTTCTTAATTGGCATCCATATTTGATTTGGTTCTTCTGCCTAGATTTCTGTAATCTCAATTCAAAAGGAAAGATCTTGAAAATGACCTGCCCACCTGGAATCTACTAAGATGAAAACCATATTAAAATATCCAAGAGTTGCTTAAATTGTTGAGGATATTACCACCAAGAATAAAATTACACATTCCCTTTGGAAAAACCAAAGGAAGTTCCTATTAATACATTCCCCTCCCAGAGGCCCCACCCCTCCTCCCCCATAAGAAAAACCGATAAAACTCAAGTGAAGACATTTCCTCTGGCTTAAAAATCTGGAAACAAAGTGTTTAATCCATGCTGGCCTTGTCCTTTTTGCTTATTACAACAGAGACACTCCCTTTTTCATTATTTAAAATATATTCAGACTTTAGAAATACACAGCACATATGAAAAAATGCTCATCGTCCTTAATTATTAGAGAAATGCAAGTCAAAACCACCCTGAGATATTATCTAACCCCAGTGGGAATGACCCACATCAGAAAATCTCAAAACTGTACATGCTGGCATGGATGTGGAGAGAAGGGAACACTTTTACACTGCTGGTGGGACTGCACACTAATACAACCTTTTTGGAAGGAAGTATGGAGAACCGTCAAAGAACTCAAATTAGGCCTTCCATTTGATCCTGCAATCCCATTGCTGGGCATCTACTTCTGGGAAAAAATCCTTTTACCATAAGGACGCTTGCACTAGACTGTGTATCACAGCTCAATTTGCAATCACCAAGATGTGGAAATAGCCTAAATGCCCACCAACCCAGGAATGGATTAACAAGCTGTGGAGTACGATTCATCCATTAAAAAGGAAGATGACTTTACATCCTTTGTTTAACCTGGATGGAAGTGGAACACATTCTTCATAATAAAGCATCACAAGTATGGAGAAGCAAAAATCCTATGTACTCAGTTCTGATATGAAGACAATTAATGACCTCATGGTGGGGGGTGGGGAGAGCAGAGAGAGACGAAGGGGGTGGGGAGGGACCTTATGGGGGTGGGACACAATTATAAGAGGAACTTTATCTAACAAATGCAATCAATGTAACCTGGTTCTTTGTACCCTCAATGAATCCCCAACCATAAAAAATAAATAAATAAAAGAAATAAATACACAGCACAGAATGGAAGTGTCCTTTTGTGGAATAGTCAGTCACCAGAATTTCCTTGAGAATAAAAATTAATGACATAAAATAAATCATTTATTCAAAAATCCCACTCACGTGCTAAGCCAGAGAGGAGACAGGGCTGAGTCTTTTAGAGCTGGAATAAGCTACAGGACCAGTGGTCCACGCGCAGAGACAGCCACCTTTTCTCATCTTCAAAGAAGCTTCAACTAAAGTAAAAACAGCCCTGACATTAGGGGCAAGGTTTAAGAAAATGTATTAAAAACCTGAAAGATGTTAAACAAATTGTTACCATAAATTTATTAATTTAGGATCATAAATTGACAGGTAGGTCATCAGGACTTGAGAAACTTGATTCAAGTGTCCCTTGAAAGGAGTGGCCAGGTTTTGGCTTTTATTTCCCCATTGTTTTTTCTGCTTCTTATTGTATATATATTTTTAAGGTATAGTCACACTTCTAAGAGGTATTCCTGACAGATAAACTCAAGTAATACTAATGATTCTTTGAGAAGATACAATCGCTTGATAAGACACAATCGCTATAAATGATACATTTTCTTTCCCCTAAATTATGTAAACTAAATAAGGTGATACTATATTAATAAGATATTCAAGCTGTCAATTTGATTCATTTGCTAAAAATTTAAAAAACAAATGATGATGTACAAATTCAGCTTGTTAGTAAAATTCTTCCCAGGATGGGATCTCTCAGCTTATCACCTCCCATGATAAGTAAATTTATGCTTAGTGCCTGACACTGATGAGGCAGTTCACACCACTTCACTCCAAATGGCTAGCACCCTCCTCCATGAACAGCTTGTGGGCTCTGTCCATCCTTCACTCGTGTCTCTAGCAGATCCCGTCTTCACC
>NW_003852509.1:1613091-1659185 GCF_000181295.1 Otolemur garnettii
TCTTCACCTTCCTCCATGAGCAGCTGTGGGCTCTGTCCATCCTTCACTCGTGTCTCTAGAAGATCCCCGTCTTCACCCTCCTCCATGAGCAGCTGTGGGCCCTGTGAAGCTTTCCCTGACATAGTCTCTGCATTTCCCAACCTCTGTATTCATTGTCTTCTCATATCAGAAGCACAGCAGAAATGCCTGCCTCTGTTTAATCAAACTTTCCACCTTCTCCTGACCCGTACTAGAACTTTTCAGAGATAATGTTTCCCACACATTATATCACACAAATCTTAAAGTTGTCAACCTCCACAGGGCAGTGAAAACTTCCAGACAATCCTACTATGCCTGTTTTGTTAACTCTTTTTATTCTACACTATAGAAAATGCAACTACAACTTTCTTCCAATAATCCTGACCCCTAAATCTTCCCATCTGTCAAAAAGATGTATGTCACAGAAGAAATACAAATTATCATATTTCATATTCTTTCAGTATCCCACCAACACTAAAAGTCCAGGTTCTATATTTACTTTTCACTTTTCCATTCTAAGAGTTCCATGTCCTATATTTTGAAATCATGGCCCAGTTTAGAGCATAAACCATTAATTCTGGGTTAAATTGTTTGTGTAAAAATTGTTTATTATTCTGATTCTTCAAGAGTTTGGGGGCAAGTTCTTGAGGAGATACGTCATAGAGAGATATCACTGCAGTTTCAGCAAAGTCTGGTAAGGTCCAACACTTGAAAGACTGTCAGAGGTGAGACTAGAACTAAGTTGACTGGCTTCCACATTGTTGAAATTCTTATTACATCAGGTGGTCTCACAAGGCTCCAATGCCCCAAATAGGAAAAAAAAATCTTTAAACAGAGTAGTTTGGGATTTGGTAGAAGTTGATGGGTAAGACACCAAGTATGATGAAGGATTCCATCCAAAGTGTGCCATGTAGGTTGGGCGTGGTGGTGGCTCACACCTGTATTCCTAGCAGTCTGGGAGACTGGGTGGATTGCCTGAGGTCAGGAGTTGGGAGCCCAGACTGAGTAAAAGCAAGACTAATCTCTAATAATAGCCAGTCATTGTGGCAGGTCCCTGTAGTCCCATCTATTAGGGAGGCTGACTCAAGAGAATCGCTTGAGCCCAGGAGTTAGATGATGCCAGGGCACTCTACCAAGGGTGACAAAGTGAGATTCTGTCTCAAAAAAAAAAAGGTATGTCATGGAGACAGTATTAATAGTGAGTTTTGGAATACAGGAATGCACAGGACAGAGGTTATATTTATCTTTGAGTAAGTAAATGGCAATATTCAAATTTGTGCCCACAAAGTATAGCCGTGTTACTAGCAATATTCTTTTCTCTTCCTTATCAGTCTCTTAAACCTAGAAACTAGACTTCTGTGTCCAATTTAACACTGATTTCCCTGCCAAATGGTAACACCTATGCTACCTAAAGGGGAAGTGGAGGGCCAGTGGATCTCCAAACCTCCACATATAGACTTATTAAAAGCTTTTATTTCCTTCGCATATCAGATTTCTATATATGAACTATATGATTATCATTTAAATTCTTTATCTAAACATTGACTTGTGTGTCATGAAATTCATGTGTGTAACCCAGGCTATAAGATTTAGCTGATCTGTTGTTATGTTTTTGGTTCACAAAGGAGTGATGACTGACCACAGAAACATGAGATCTAATGAAATGGAACTTACACAGGTGATATAGGTGACCAAATACATTGGTAGGAAAAGTCCAAGGCGTACTTAATAGATATGTCAGTGAGTAAAAATGCTCTACCTGCTTCCTGGCATCTGTGTTCCCTGCAGCTCCCACCAAGCCCATGGTGACACGGGACCACTGAGAATGGGACCAGAGGAAATGCAGATTCTCCCTCCTCAGATTCATATTCCACTTAGTTTTAGGGTAGAATTATAAATTTATGTTCACATGAGGCTATGGATGTCCTTTGGGAAGTATCCTTGGGTGATATTTTATTTATTTTGTAGATTGGACTTTTAAGCAAGAGTACTTTTTTAATAATGGGATATCCGGGTTGTCCAACCCAAGGCCCATAAGCCACATGGGAAAAGAATGTTGCTGGTAACACGGCTATACTTTGTGGGCACAAATTTGAATATTGCCATTTACTTACTCAAAGATAAATATAACCTCTGTTATAACTCTTAAGAGTTCTTTTTAAAGGGATATCCTGGTTGTCTGACCTGAGACTCATAAGCCACATGCAGGTTATGTGACAGTTTTCACATAATTATTACAATTATTACAGTTTTTCCTTAACTGTGGTGGCAGATATCAAAAAAATTATGCATGGACTTTTTTCTTCTTTTTGCTTATAAGCTTTCATTAGTGTTTATGTATTCAATGAGTGGCCCAAGATATCTCTTCTTCTTCCCCTGTGGTGCAGAGAAGTCAAAGTTTAGACATCTCTGGATGATTAATTTTTTTGAAAACTAGACACTATTAATTATCATAAAACTGAAGTTAAGGGGATACTTATCCCCTAAGCCACTTAAGCTAAGCCACGTATTTGATTTATTCAGTCCCATCTTGCTTAAAAAATGGAGACAAATGAGTAGAGGTAGAGAATATACTTAAATATATGTACAAAGAGTGTCAGCGATGACAAAACTTTTGGTGTCACAGTCAAATGGCAAGACTGGTGACTTGGTTTCTGATGGCTCCTAATGACAAATTCCAAGCAAACATTTCTTCCCTTACCGTCCTTATGTAAGTCATTTCACTCTAATAAATTCTTCTTGACTTAAACTGAATGGAAGAATCAAACTGGTTGTTTTTTACAGCCATTACTAACTAAAGCTGTGTGTAATTGTCATGTTGTAAAGCCTGTATCTTTCTTAGATATTGGATATACACAAAACTTGTGGAGCCAAAGAGAAAGAAGAAATGGAATCAACTGCTTTGTCCATATTGATAAAATTCTAAATAAACACAGAAATTATTTAATACATGGAAGAGAGAAGTATGTCCCCTGGGTCTTCATAGAATGAGTTTAATACGATATGATGAATGTCATCCTCAGGAACAACTTTATAAAAACACAGTCATGATTTTCAGACTATTGTTATATTTATTCAATTTCAGTTATATTTATTCAATTTCAGTTATATTTATTCAATTTCCTTCCATAAACCAATCACATAATACCAAAGGGAAAGATGAAAAAGGCAGTTTAATGTGGGCGCTCAGGGCTCAAATCCTTGATCTAGTTAATAGAGATAGTACAGGAAACCAGGTCACCTTATTTTCAGTTTAGTGGGTTTTTTTTTAATTTCTCTATACATTTTCTATAGAGGGAACCCATTGGCATATGTATATGTGTATAAGAGAGAAAGAGTGGAAAAAGAGAGAGAGATATGGAGACAGAGAGATAGAGAGAAAGAGATTAACTTCCACATAATGTTATATTTCAATGATACGTTCTGAACAGGTGAAGAAAACACACACACATTTCTGGCTGTACCTGATAGAGGGTAACAAAAAAGTTATCTTTCTGTTATGGTCTAACTATATCAGCCCGGAGATGATGAATTATTTAGGGACAGGGAAATGTTCGGAGGAACTCCAAGAACCAAGGTGCTGTGTCCCTCCCACCCCTGACTTTCATTTCTTCACATTCATTGAACCACGTAAGCTACAGTTTCCAACCAGAGGAAACACCGGTTTAGAAAATTATTGCTTCAGCTCATTAGTTTAACTGAAATAATTTAAATTAAATAACAAATCTCAATAAACTTTGAGAAACTGGTAATACAGCCCTCACTTCCTACATTAAGGGAGCTGATAAATTATCCATTATTTCTGGGATTGCTGTAATGTCAGGGAATACGGACACATTTTTGTTTCCTCACTAGACTCTTCCTCTCTATCTATTCTTTCTCCTGTAATTACACGTAAAACTTGTATAGCTCTGGTTGTAGAGGGTAAATAATATCTGTGGTGTTGAGTCAACTATTTGTCAGAAGATGTTAAATCAATCACAAAGAGGCAAATCTAGATATGTTCTTTAATTTTGTACGCAGGGAAGTATGGACCCATTAAGGTAAAATCACTTCCCAAAGGCACATAACTAGTAGATACTGGAGGGTAGAGGAGAGCCCCAGACGCCCCCTCGGCTCTAGTGCACAAATGTCCCCACACAAGGGACATCAGTCCTCCAAAGTCTGCTCCTGGTTCTGAACCATTTCCTCACAATTAAAGGGAAATCTGACCCCATCAAATTATAGATGCCCAGAGTCACTGTTTTCAATCCCCTACTTTTCTTTCTCTTTCTATTCTGTAATTTTGTTGAACTCTCAACTTTCTGTAGTTATTTTATAACTATAATTAGGTAGTACTAACTTATGTATGCTGATGTCCCTTAGTTTAGCCCATGTGTTTCTAATTTTCCATGACACTGTCTCTTTTTGGTCATATTCTGTGATGAGGTCCATAATATTTTATTTTATCTCAGATAAACCCAGAGACTTGGAAAGGTTTTCCTTATGAAGAATGTAAATAGTTCCCTGGGATGCTGCCCATCAATTCTTCGTGCTGTCTTTCCACGCTCAGAAATCTCCTGCAGAGACCCACACATCTAAGGATCTTTCACTATTTGCTGTCAGGGCTCAAAACTTTTTTGAGTTTGCACTTTACGTTTCCAGGGCCTGCTTATATCTGTGATCAATTCCTGAAGACAAGGTGTGCTGTGCACCTTCCCCGCGTCGCATGCCACTCCCCTGCATCCCACACACCTCCCACAGCTCCTTCGCACTACCCCCGCATCCCTTGCACCTCCCCCGGGTCCCTCGCACCTGCCCCGCATCCCTTGCACCTCCCCCGGGTCCCTCGCACCTGCCCCGCATACCTTGCATCTGCCCTGTGTCCCTTGCACTTCCCCCGGGTTCCCTCGCACCTCCCCGGGTCCCACGCACCTGCCCTGTGTCCCTTGCACCTCCCCCGGGTCCCTCGCACCTCCCCGGGTCCCACGAACCTGCCCTGGCTCCTTCCCTCACACCTCCCCCGGTTCCCTTGCACCTCCCCCGCCTCCCACGCTGCAGGGTAGAGCAAACCATGCAGTCATGGACAAGGACTGAGTCTGCTCCTTTACTAACCTTTCAACATAGAAATAAAGGATAATATTAAATAAATACAAGAAAAAAGGAGTTTTGTATAATAAAAGCCAAACACCATGAGAGAATAAACGAGGCAGGCGGGAATGAGTCTGGAGAAACGCATTCAATTTTTCTGCATCCTGTGCGGTTCAGTGCCGTTCAGTCCAGAGGCCGGGAGATGTCTCTGGTAATCTCACTCACTGTAGCAGCATCCCCTCTGGCCCTTCATCTAATGTGTCTCTCTCTTTACACTGAGGTTCTTGGGATCTAACGCAGTGTTTCATATTATAACAATCTACCAACAGAGGGTGGGCGTAACTACCACACTCACCAGTGGAGATGCTGAACCTCCCTTAGATTTATCATCTTAGAGTTACGTGTGTGCTTAGTGTTGGAATTTGCTTTGAAATCTTTAGCCTACCTCTGACATAAGTCACTACTTAGGTTTAAAAGACAACTAAGGTGTTGTGAAAATTAAAAAGAAATACTAGTCAAAACTCAGAGGTGGAGAAGATGGAATCAGAACTTGGGTACGTGCAGCTGTCATTCTTCATCTATTTCTTTTCTTTATCTCTCTTGTTTTTCTCTCTCTCCATATATACATTGAAGTTAAAGACATAGACGTATTTACACCTGTATATATGGACAAGAGTACTGAATATACATGTCACATGAGATACAAGTCACAAGTCTGGAGTTGTGGCACCAGGCATAGTACCCTATTATCTCATGGTGACATCTTCATTAAGATACAGAAGCATGGCTCGGGGCCTGTGGCTCAAGTGGCTAAGGCCAGCCACATACACCCAAGGTGGCAGGTTCGAATCCAGCCCGGGCCCACCAAACAACAATGATGGCTACAACCAAAAAATAGCCGGGCGTTGTGGTGGATGCCTGTGGTCCCAGCTACTTGGGAGGCTGAGGCAGATCGGTTGAGCCCAGGAGTTGGAGGTTGCTGTGAGCAGTGAAGCCATGGCACTCTACCCAGGGGGATAGCTTAAGGCTCTGTCTCAAAAAAAAAAAAAAAAAAAAGATATAGAAGCATTTTCTATGGAAACCAGCACCTATACTATCTCTTTTACCCAAACCACTTTCCCAAGCCTACCCATCATCTGTTTATTTGTGACCAAGTATAGCATCTTACATGGGTTATAGCTCACTGCTGCAGGCTGGAATCAGCTTTTGGTGCCTTTAGTCAAGTTTTTGTTATGGTTCAAACTCCTTACAAGACAGAATGGAATCCCAGAGTGTAGGCTGGAGATAGGAGTAGAGCAGGACAGGCTGTGTTTTAGGTTTGGGGCCAGTGGTAACTGCAACCAAGGGCTGGTGGTGGGTTTTCAGACCAAGAAAGCAGTGTGAATGGAGAACTCAAAGCACAGAATGCAAATTCCACAACTTCTCTCCAGGCAAAGGGGGAGGAAGTCAGTTCTGAGCCCAAACATCCAGCAGGCAGCAGAAGCCACTTCTGAAGTGTGTTTCTGGAGGAAGGTGGGGGATGAAGTACAGACTCCTTGGGCACTGGCTGCATCTGACACCAGCCCTCTCTCCTTAGAGATTCTGCTGTGAAGAGGAGAGAAACAGCTGCATGTTCTCTAGTATTGGTTACCTGTAATTCCTGCTCAAATCTTTATAATGACAGCAACACATTCAGGTCTGTAACCTGTCCCAAAACCTTATTTCAGGTTTCTTAATTCTATTTTCAAATATTGTTGCATATTGTTCAGGCTCAGAAAAACTGTTTTTAAACACCAGAGTAATTCAAAATATAAAGGTAAATCAAGAAAAATAACTGAAAGTTATCAAAAATCATTCCAAATTGTATATAAAATCACACATCATACCCCGTAAATGAATTAATGTCTACAGTTATTATTTAATAAAAAAAGGATCACCATCACAATAAACTAGCTACTCAAAAAAATAAATACGAGAAAATTCGCAGAAATGAAGATCTATCAAAGTCACCTGTAGTAGAACAGGGGCCAGAGCAGTTCAGGTCTGGAGAGCTAATCTGGCCATGGGCCCTCCTCCCTATGCCTGCACCTGGTCCTTCGTTCAGTGGCAATTTCCCAGGATTTGCTCTCTGGAAGGTCCAGGTATATAAGATTCAGATTCAACTGGGGTTCCTAGTTTCAGGGAGGGATGTGATGAGTCTGAGTTGGGTCACAGGCTCATTCTTGGGCAAATCACTGTAGCCAGAGCCAGGCCCATTCTTGTAGCAAACAATTGTTTTGAACAGCAGAAGTCATAGAAATCAGTTAGTTAGAGTCCCTTCCCTGAATGAGGGCATAGCTCTTGGAAGAGGTATCTAAGAAGGACCCAAACAACTGACAGCTGAACAGCTCTCGTTTACTCTTACCCCACTGTGCTGTATTTCTCCTTCCAGGATGGTCTAGTAAGTTGCCTTCACTGTAGACTTTTGTATTTGTTCACAGAATAAATGTGTTAAGTTAGGTTAATTGTGAATTTGAGAATGTTTTTTTCCCCCTATGTGAAGACCTCGGAGCAGGTTAGTTTGATATATCTATCTGACACTCCTGAGGCTTTAAGAGGATTCAGGAGAACTCGACTTACGACAGGCAGGAAAGAGAATAGTGTGGCTGAAGAAGTCGGCAATGTGAAGCTTCAGTGGTTGGATTAGATCTTACAGCAATCCTCTCAAATAATAGAGGAAAGCAAGGCCACTAAAGAGGTGACACAGGACAGAGTACCAGTGGGGTGGGCACCAATGAAGGAGAGTAAGTGGTGGGGTGTGCTGGAGGGAGGTGACCACATATATCTCAGAAGCAGCTTCAAAATCCACTTCCCCACCTGATTTAGAAACTGTGTCTGTGTCAGTGAGGCATGATTAAAAGCATCATTACTGAATGGATATGTGTAAGCACTCTGGGAAGGTATTTCATGTCTGACCATGGAGCAAACGTGTGACAAACATGAGTATTCATTAGAATGGACCAGGTGGTCCCAGCCCTGCAGTCTCAGAACCTGTGAGAGAGAGTCTATTTCTTACTCACCCTTCATGCCTAGTGCACATTGTCTGGGGGCGTTTCTGTTCTCCACACTAACGGGGACACCTAGCACAGCTTCTGGATGCGGGGAAAGTGAAGATTGCCCCAGGGTTTCATGCTGATTCCCTGTTATGAGCCCAGTGATGCTTGACGCTCGGTGGCCGGTCTGCTCAGAGTCCTCACGCATTGTCCGGCTCCTGATATTCTGCTTAAGTGCAAGAAGGAGAAGCAGCATATTGATTTGGGAGGAAGGCAGAGGAGATAGATTTTTGTAAACCACTTCAATTTATCCCAAAGTAATATTTCTTTAGAGTTTTAATAATTTCTCAGGAACATAAAGTATTAATTGAAGTGCCTTGAAAGGTCATCAGTTTCCTGCAGCTGTTCAAGTTCATAAGCACAAAACTGAAGAAGAGTCATACCCCTTTATTTTTTGATGTTTGTGATTATTAGCTTGTTCTTAATCATACCTATTTTTATGTATCTGCATATTCTCCCTCCATACCATACATTTTTTGACCAGATTGATTAATATTTCTATCTCATACCTTATTAGATTTAGGAGTTTTTGTATGATTTGATTAGTGGTTTTATTAATGAACTGATGTGTTAGAACACATATCCCAATCTGACCAGAAGGAACTATCAGTTTATTGAGATAAATATCTTTAAAAGATAGTGCTCAAGCTGTATTTTGTCTAAAAGCATCACACAACTTCCCCATGGAAGAAAAAAGTAAAATATATTCCTTATTGATTTTTTCTACGTTTCTATTTTGCTTTACTTATAAACTGGTGTGAAATTTCATTAGAAGATAACTTACCGGCTACATGTGCCATGGTTGCAACAATTATAAATCATCTAATAAAGTACATAGCCTTAGTGATGAGAGAGACATTTCCCCAAAAAGATCTCTAAGGCACATTTTGAGGCCATTGTAGAAATATCAATATAAAACAGCCAAAGAAATAAACGAATACTCTCACAGAAACTGATGTCGGTTTCAACGTCTCTTTTGAAAACGAAAATGCATTGATCATAAGGACAGGTCAGAGAAAGGGAAGTGACAAATTCAAAGTAAAGTGATTGCTGAATAGGAGAAGGCACGGGGCAGAGAGTGAGGTCATTCAAGTTAGAGCAGTGAAGAAGCTGAATGAGGAAGGAGAGCTGGAGGATTTATACCTGATTAGAAGATGTCTCATCTGCCAGGATCTGGCCTGACCTAACAATGCATGCTTGCTCTCAACAATTAGTTTGTTTATATTCAGTCAAATAAACATAACAGCAGCTAACACTACAACAGATGTATCAAGTGATTGAAAACATGTTCATAAAAAAATATCGGAAAATCATATGAAATGCTATATCCAAGGATATGTAGGGTTCTTACACTGATCTGAACTGCATTATTTTGGGGCAAGTGATACTATTACAGACATCTGTAGGTGATGCAGCAGTCATTTTCAGATTCCTGTTTGTTAGCATTTGGACTCTAATGATAGAAGATGCAGAACATTACCCCATTAAATACCCTCCATGACTAACTGGGGAACGTAGAACACTTGACCACCATTGCTTGCCGTGTGTGTCCAGCCTCATTTACCAAAGTTAGATTGTGTGTCCTCTAGCATAATGCACATCAGTTCTTTATAGAGAGAGTGAACTTTAGGGCAGAAGGTATTGATGTACTTTGTAGTGCATAAAAGTTATGAACTATATTCTTTTTTTTTTTAATTTTTTTGTAGTTGCAGTTTGGCGAGGGCTTGGCTTGAACTCACCACCCTTGGTATATGGGCTGACACCGTACTCACTGAGCCTACGGCACCACACCTATGAACTGATTTCTTTCAAGCATGTTGATGACAACCAAACTCTTTAACATCAGTGAATAAAGTGCCAATAACAGTGTAGGCAAGTTCAGCTGATCAAAAACTCAGAAGCATCTCACACAGTTCCTGGACTTAGATACCCAACTCCAGTAACTAAGTCCCAGCAGAAAATAAAGTAGAGTGTGATTTGTAAAGAAATGCATCAATTAAAAAGGATGATGATTTAGTGTTGCTGACTGATAAGCTGTCATATTTATGCAGAATACACTAGGCAGAAAAAATGTTGTAGAGACAGAAATTTCGAATAAGTGTATATAGCAAAGGAAAAAGAACACTTAAAAGAATTTGACATGCCTCACACCTAACTTCTGTCTTGGATTCTTTCAGAAGCATTTCTAACACAGTGTGTGATTGCCAGTGTTTTAGAGATAGTAACAGAGACTTCTGAATTCTCCATCCAACATGTAATGAGCTTGGAAGTCATCACTCCAATTCACATCACCAGAAGGAACCTGTACAAATAGAAAATCACTAGCTCTTCTTAGATTGGTATGAAAAGTAAGGTCATAGAACAAACCACTGACCTCCAAATCAGAAGGAAAGGCAGGTGGAGACAGAATCACCAGTCACTATAGCAGAAACCAATGGAAACCAGTACCAGAGAGGAAGACCACAACTGAGGGGTGAGCTGCTGGAGGGTCCATGTGGAAAAGTCTGAGATGGAAACTAAATAGCCAACCTTAGAGAAGCCCACACCTTCATGGGTGTTACCTTCAGGATTTAGACTGGGTCTTTAGAGCGAAAATCAGAGAAAAGACTCTTCTGCTTCTGGAAGAGGAAGAACAGTAGTAACCATTTTGAAATGAACAGAACACTATGTTTTTATTTATTTATTTATTTAGAGACAGAGTCTCATTCTGCTGCCCACACTAGAGTGCCATTGCATCAACCTATCGCACCAACCTCAAACTCCTGGGCCTCAGCCTCCTGCATAACTGGGACTATAGGACCTGGAAGACACCTGATAAATTTTTCTATTTTTGGTAGAGACAGAGTCTCACTGTTGCTCAGGGTGACCATGAACTCTTGAGCTCAAGTGATCTCTGCCCACCCCCACTCTCCTCTGCTCCTTCCATCTCGTCTCCCAGAGTGCTAGAATTACAGGTGTGAACCACCATGTTGGCCAGAGCACTTTGTCTTTAGCAGGGCTGCCATCAAGAGGAACGGTTTCACCAGAGTGTAGTGTCCTGGGACCATCAGAGCCTGACTGGCCAGGGAGAGAGTCTACCCTTCTCCAGCCTTTGTGGTTTATCTAAGGATTATGGCAGAGATGTGGAGAATCTCAGATGAAGCCCTAGTCCAGGGCACAGCTCCCTAAAAGACATGCCTAGTCACAGGATCACAGACACATACCTGTCCTGTTCTGTTTGCCCCCACAATAATAGGGCTTCTTTATGATAATATAAAATACATCAAAACCCTGCATGTCTCACACTTTATTTTTAAAAGTCTATAGAGAGACCCCAAAACAACTGGGAAGACAAAAACCAAGGACATCAGAGGAAATTCTAGCCCCTGACATTTGCAGCTACAGAAAACAGTGAACCCAGCCCAGCTGCTAGACAGATAAACACAGCATTTCCCATAAAGGGCTATTTACCTCAGTGTCTTTTACCCAGTACATTATGTCCTGCTTTCAACAAAAAATTGCAAAGCATACCCACAGAACAAAGGCACAGTTTGAAGAGACAGAGTAAGCATGAGAACTAGAGTCAGATATGGCAAAGAATTTAGATTGTCACAGTGGAATTTTTTTTTAATGCAGTAATTGGTATGTGGAAAGTTTTAGTAGAGAAAGAGGAACACATGAGAGAACCACTAGGTAATGTGAGCCAAAGGGCAGCAACTCTAAGAAAGGACCTAAATGAAAGGCTGGAACTCAAAACACTGCAGCAAGGACGGACAGTGTCTGTAATGGGAATATCAGCAGACAAGACAGGGCTACGGAGAGAAGACATGAGCTTGGAGAAATGTCACAGGAACTTCCAAAGCTGGGATGCAATTACAAAAATATTGAAAAAGACAGAACAGAATATCCAGTAACTGGGAACAAAGAGGGTCCAGCACATACACAATGGGAACTCAAGAAGGAGGGGAAAAGGTGAACAGGGCAGAAGAAATAGTTGAAGTACAAAAGACTGAAAATTTTCCAAAGTAGTGATTGACACAAAACCATCTATCTAGGAAGATACGAGAACACCACCCAGGATAAAAGCCCCAAACGCTTCACCAACTCATGTCATAGTTACATGATAGAAAATCAAAGGCAAAGACAAAGTTTAGAACAAAGTCAAAAGAAAAAAAATAACTTATGTACAGAGGAACAACAGTTAGAAACAGGTACACAAAAAGAAAGTTGTGTGGAATATAAGTAAAATGTTAAATGAAAAAATTCTATAGCTAGCAAAATTATCCTTGAAAAATAGGAGAGAATTTCTTTTTTTACCTTGTTTGGCAAATAAAACTATGGATATTTATCACTAGCAGACTGGCATTGAAAGGAATATTACAGAAGTTCTTTAGAAAAAATAGGAAGAGATGTATGTCAGAATCTTGGATCTAATTCATAGACACAGAATATAGAACAGGGTTGCTGCAATCTGAACATGAGTAATGGGAGGTGCCTTTCAATGATGATGGCTATGTTAACCAGTTTGATGTAAGCATTCCAAATTGTATATAAAATCAGCACATTGTACCCCACAAATCCATTAATGTATACAGCTATCATTTAATTAAAAAAATGAGTATATTTTTAATGGGCTTCACTTTGAGAAGGAAGGAATTGTTCTGAGGATGAATAGTGGCAGTGGGTTCACATCAGTGTGAATGTACTTAGCAGCACTGAACTGAATCACACAAATTATTAAAATGTCAACATTTATGTTACTTATATTTTATTACAGTGAGAAAGATGCAAAATAAATGTTTACTCAGGGAAAAAAAAAAGTGCATCTCCATAAAAGTGCATCTCCATAGATCATTAGAGAATGATAAACTAAGGTGAGCTAATTTTTTTATTCTTATTTGAACTGTTCATTCAAAATATAAATAACAACAATGTATTTGCTGATGTTAACTTACAGATAAACGAAATGACTAACAACATTATATGGGGTAGGAGGAAGGCATTGGGCCTTCCTGTGGGATAATATCATGTTATTTGAAAGAAGACTTAATCTAATTGTAAATGCATACTCAACCCTCAAAGATAGCCACTAATCAAAGCAAAGATGTAAAAAGAGGTTAGGCTGAGATAGAGGACAAGAAGCAGGCTGCACACACTGCTGTCCACAAGGGATGGACCCTCCTGGAGAGAGGATGAGAGATCATCAGAGAAATGACCACAGACACTCAGAGTGAAGGAGACGGGGAGAGCCAATCACCAAGAGTGGAAGGTACTTGGAGATGTCTACACATGGGAAAGGGACAAAGGATGAGCCCCAGGGCCCCACACACCCACTGTTTATTATCTGGCCGAAGGAAAAGAAATAATTTTATCAAAAAGCACCTGCACTCTATTTATTGGAGCACAGTTCATAATTGCAAAAATACAGAATCAACCTAAGTGCCTATCAGCACATGAGCAAATAAAGAAAATATAGTCTGCTACATGTATTCACTGTGGGATAATATTCAGCCGTTTAAAAAAGGAAAGAAATATGATCATCCACAACAAGTTGGATGGAACTGGAGACCACTATCCTAAATGAAGTACCTCAGGACTGGGAAGACAAACACTACACATTGTCACTAATAATTTGGGACTAAACAGTGGGGCGCATGGGCACAAAAAGACATAAAGGGCATGGGAAACTGGGAAGGAAAGAGTGGGAGAGAGGGGTGAGGTGTAGAAACTTACCCACTGGGTAATATGAGCACTTTCCTGCTGGCAGGCACACTGGAAGCCCTGACTTCCACATTGTAGAGCACATTCATGAAAAAAAGCTTTTGTATATATTTAGAAATAATAAAAAACCAAACATGGAAGTAAAATTGGTAAGCAAAGAAAGAAGAAAATGTAATTATATAAAACGCTTAATTAAACCCCAAGAAGACAGACGTAATTGTGGAAGGCAAAACAAACATACAAACGAAAAATAAGAGGAACAAGTAGAAAACTGTAACAGATACAGTAGATATGAATCCACCTAGACCAGTAATCGCTTCCCAGTGAAGACCCCAAAGTGTTGCTGAGAAAAACCCAAGAAAATAAAAAGATATCCCCTGTTTGTGGGGTGGAGACAGTGTATTTTAAGTGTTAACAGTACGCAAGCAATCTCCACATTCTGTGCAATTCCTATCAAAATTTCTGAAATGCTTTTTTGTGGAATTAGAAAACCTGCCTAAAATTAATATGAAATTTCAAGGGTCCCTCAATAGCCGAAACAATGTTGAAAGAGAACACAGCTGAAGGACCCAAATTCCTTGATTTCAGACCTTATTGCCAAGCTGCACTTACTGAACAATGTGGCACTGGCCTAAGAGGAGACTAATGGAACAAAACAGAGACCCCCGGGGAATAAACCCTTGGACACCCGGTCAACTGATTTTCAGCAAAGGTGCCAACCTCAGTCAATAGGTAAAGGCTGTTGTAATGGAAGAAATGTACTTTGCATGGAAGAATGAAGGAAATATTTGGGATGGGGTTGTCAGGAATAGACTGTGTCTCCCTACTCCCCCAAAAGCCACATATTAAAATCCTCAATGTGATGGTCTTTGGAGAAGTGGCCATAATCTACAATAGTGAAAGTGTTATTTTCTTTCTTTCTTTCTTTCTTTCTTTGCGACAGAGTCTCACTCTGTCACCCTGAGTAGAGTGCCGTTCTGTCATCATAGCTCACAATAACCTCAAATTCCTGGTTTAAGTGATCCTCTTGTCTCAGCCTCCTGTTTAGCTGGGACTACAGGCATGTAAAGTGTATTTATTCCTCCCAAAGCATTCTAGGAAGCGACCAGCTCTCCTTTCAGCCATAAATGAAAGCTCTGGTTTGTTTCCGTTTTGTTGCTTTAGCAGCTCAAGGGAAGAGAAAGAGCCTAGTGTCTGATTTCAGATTTTGATAGACAGTCCTGGAAGGGGCTCGCATCACTTCTCTTCACATCCCGGTGGCCTTTACTGGCACCTGGTGCCAATCAAATTGCAAAGAGACTGGGAAATAAACACTCCCTTTGAGACCTGGAAGAGATAAGGGAATTGATCACCATCTGTCCGGTCTCTGCCACTCAGTGGAAGATGCACACAGCTTAAAATGCTCACAGACTGAGGGAAATGTGTTACAGAAGTAACATCAAATTATCAACATAATCTCACTTATTTGAAAATGTAAGCAGACAAAATCCGCCATTTAATAGGTATTTTTTTGTTCTTACAAAGTTTTCCAGTCTGTATTGAGTTGACAGCTCATCTTTTCAATTAAAAGTCTGACAGAATCAGAAATTACACTGAGCAAAAATCCATGAAGCGTTTTGTGTTTGTTGTTGTTGCTTCCAGCCCCCATGATACGGTTCTTTAACAGAAGTTTAACTGACATTATGGCAGCCACACCTTTGGGATTCTAAACATACCTGACGCACCTAGGATGCAGTCAGAGACAGAACTTCAGGCTACTCCTTACCTCAGTACATCACCCGGATCATATTATTTGTGCAGAATGAGGCAACAACTATTTAAAAGAAAACAACACTGAAGGAAAATGCAACCTATTATAGCCAATTAACAACTTTTGCCTAAGAACCCAATTAGAAGTGCCAGTCTTTCAGACTATAAATAATCCCAGCTTTAGTCTAATTAACACCACCTCCCAGCCATGTAGAACTTCAGAGCTCCTCCCTAGCATTTGTAAAAGTTCAAATATAAAGGAAAATGTTATCTTGTACTTAAAACCGAAGGTTTACAGATGAGTAGCTATCTCAAAGCAGAAGACAATGAACTGAAGTCCAAAATTTGTTAATATATTTAAAACATTGGCATAATTCAAGGTTTAACCCTTAGTCTTCAAGCTCTGCAAAAAGCCATATTTCTCATCATAATCAGTCTATTTTGTTGGTGAATGGATTGTTTTTAGCAGCTTTATTCAAATGTGATTGATATACAATAAAATGGACATACGGAACATATTTAATTTCATAATTTTTGACATATTTTATACTCTTGACATCATTACCACAATCAAGAAAATAAACATTTATATCACTCCAAAAGTTACCTTGTTTGCTTTGTAACCCCTCCCTCCAAACCTTCCCCTGCCTTATACCAAGTCACTAATTTATTTTCTGTCACTTTAAATTAGCTTGCCTTACCTAGAATTTTTATAAGTGAAACCACTTACTATATTTTCCCCTCTCACAAAACATAATTATTTTAAGATTCATTCATGTTGTGTTTGCTCATTGCCCCTTCCTTTGCCAATGAGTTGATTCCTCCATAGCTGTACTACCTTCTGCATATTGAAAGACATCTAGGTTCTTCCTGAATTTTGACTATTACGAATAAAGCTGCTTCACACATCAATGTAAAAGCCTTCCTATGGACATGTAATTTCATTTACTTTGGATAATTACCTAGAAGTGGAATCGCTATATAATACATTGTATGATATGTGCATTTAACATTTTAAGAAACTATAGAACACTTTTTCTTTCTTTTTATTGTTTGGGGTTCATTGAAGGTACAACCAATTGTTTACACTGATTGCATTTGTTAAGTAAAGCCCCTCTTATAATGAGTCCCACCCCCAAGAGGTGTGCCATATACCATGACTGCCCATCCCCTCCCTCTTCCCCTCTCCCTGCTCCCCCATTTCCCTGCCCCCCAACTTGAATTGATTTGAGTTTTTCTCTCACGTGGGTATGTTATTAGATCATCTACTAGCTTCATATTATAATTGAGTACATTGGATTGTTGCTTCATTCTTGTGATACTTTACTAAGAAGAATGTGTTCCAACTCAATCTGGGTTAAAACAAAAGATGTAAAGTCTCCATCTTTTTAATGGTTCAATTGTATTCCATAGTATACATATACCACAGCTTGTTAATCCATTTCTGGGTTGGTGGGGATTTAGGCCACTTCCACATTTTGGTGATGGCAAATTGAGTTATACAACTCTTTTTCAAAGTAGTTGGCCATTTTATATTATTGTCACACAAGAGTACAGTTTTTAAATCTCCCTTGCAACTAGAGATAGCCAGTGTTGTAGCTATGCCAATGAGTGGAATTTGGGGGAAGAATTTTAGGACAAAAAAACTAATCAATATGGATCCATTTTGTTTTCTATCCTCCTCTGGCTTCCAACCTAGGAAATAAATGCCTAGTCCCAGAAAGAAATCAGACAGTAAAAATGATCGAACAAAGTTAGAAGTCTAATTCCCTAATTCTTAAAATAATATACATTAGTCATGGATGGTCCATCTTATAGCAACAGAAAAACTAATAAATGGAATGTGTGCCTGTTGATCACCGTGGCAGGTACATGAATGTGATACTGCTGATCAAATAGTCTTTAACCAAGAAGTCCTGGGGCATGACTTTGCACTATGCTCACAGATCCTTGGACTTCTCCAGTAATCATTACTATTACCAGCAACTCCACCCATTTACACACACACACACACACACACACACACACACACACTATCCTTAATCCCTGTCCCCCAGCACATAGTGACAGTAAAAGATAGCTTCGTTTCCCAGATTCTCATAAAAACTTTGTGTTCAGAAGTCAACGTTTCATCTAAACTCCTTTGAGTAGCCAATATATTCATATTTCACTGGTGAAGAAATTGAGTTTTATGGGGTTTACTGAGTTTCCTAAGGTCCATCAGGGGATCAAATCCTAATTCAAACTCAGGTCTGACTCCAAAATCCAAACCTCAACCTCTACTAAAATATGTTACTTTACTCTCTTTACTCTGTTTTCTCATATTCTATAATCATCCATTTCGTGTGATTTAACCATGGGGCTTGGATCACACCCAGGAGCCTCCCTGAAACGCAATGCGCTCACCTTGTGAATATGTCCAGAGCTGCTCCAATCACCTGGAACCTCCCCAGGTACTGACCCGACCCCCTGCTGGGCCCCTCTGGTCACTTGAATTTTTCTCTCACTTGGTCACAATGTCATGTCTTAACCTTGTGAAAATGTTACTGTATTTGACTCACCATCCGTCTGGGATGACTTTTGAAACAATAATTATGGTACACCTGATGAAATTATTTTTCTTATTCTAATAAAATAATTATTACTATTCCCTTTAGAAGTGTTCTAGAACTTCAGTTCAGGGTACATATTCTACCCCATACTGAACAATGGAATGTACTGTGCCCAAACTTCCTTATTTAGTTCGTATCTGGAAATACACATACATACAAACATGTATTTTCCACCTTACTTACAGCGAATTCCCCAAAGACCCAGATAAAATAGCATCTTTCAGTATTTTCCTCTTGCATTCTGATTAACAGCCCTTCTTTCATATGACACACTTGTCTGCCTGCCTCCAGTTCTCGGTTTTCAGTCCTATGTAGGGGTGGATTTTCCATTTTCATCTCTATATTCTCAGTACACAGGGCAGTGACTGGCCACAGGGAGTGATTATCACACACACATTCATGAAATGAATCACTGCAAACATGTGGACAGACGTATTTAGCAAGACTTTGAGTCCAGTTACAGTGACTCTGCTTTCTTATTAATCAAACTAAAGTTGAATGAAGAGAAGGCCCTTGCTCAATCACTAGCTGCTCATAAGCAAAAGTTTAGAATGGAGCCTAAGTCTTTCATTCAAAAAAATCTCTGCTCTTTGAATTGTATCAGGAGCAGAACTGGCCTCAAAGCCTCAGTGTTAACATTCAAAGGGATTGTCCTTTTCTCTGCTACTTGGCATGCTGCTCACTCTCTCTCAGTTGCGACATCTGGCACTAAACAATATTTCTTTATCTTTGGCTTGGTAATTCAGCATTGT
Organism: Otolemur garnettii; assembly: GCF_000181295.1. Taxonomy (NCBI): domain Eukaryota; kingdom Metazoa; phylum Chordata; class Mammalia; order Primates; family Galagidae; genus Otolemur; species Otolemur garnettii. Next base: position 1,632,064 of record NW_003852509.1, read on the forward strand.
TGCTTCTTTCTCCCCTTTTTCTTCCTAATCCTGAGGCAGCTGTCAGAGCCTCTCTGTCACTGTGCCCCACGTTTTGCACATCTCTCTCCAGGTGACCGTCTATGGATTAGCACAGGCCTTGCTGGTGCTCAGCCTTCCCTCCTCACTTCACATCCTCCACAGGGGCTTTCATCAAGTTGCTGATTTTTTAGTTCACACTCATTTTCATCCATTCTATGGCATTCCTTATTTGATTCTGCAGATAGTAACATATATTTATTTCTTAAAAAATTGGTAGACATATTCCAGCCCTTCTGAGTTCTTTCCCATTGTTGTTTTATTAACAAAATATGTCATACATATTCAAAGCATTTACAATGAAAAGAATATTTTCTTTCTGTGGACTAGAGGTAACCATTATAAATTGTCCTATGTTTTTTGACAATTGTTATAAATTTTTAAAAGTATATGTGGCTATGTATTTTTTCTGATATCTTATAAGTAGGCCACCCTCTATCTCAGGCATCACTTCAACTTTTATCCTAAACTAATGCAGATTTCCTAGCTCTTTCAAAGTAGAGCATCCAATTTTAAGAGAGCGTTCTTAGCTGGGAACTACACAGTGCTATCAAGTCTATCCTGGATTATCAGCTTTATAACCTAAACCATATCCCCCAATACTAGGCCTTTGTAATTCCCAGAATAAACTTCATAGTCATCATCTCATTAACTTACACCAATATTCCCTTCCTGCTCCTGAGGGGGGAAAAATGTCCTCAAAGTAACACTTTATCAGAAAGGCACTGGGGATGAATTTAAATTTCAATGTTTTTCTTGTTAAAGTATAAATAGATATTACCTAAAACTAATCCTTAGTCTAAAATAGTCCTATACAGATAGATCTATGTTCTTTTCCTAGAACACAACCCATAAACATCTACTTGTGCTAAAGTAAAGCTCCCTCCTGGGTTGGCTTGCCTTCTCTCTTTATATCCTAATGTCATGGGACTCTCTCTATTTCCTCTCAGACTCATTGTCCATGTGTGGACTTCCTCTATGAGTTCTCATTCCAATTCCTACATGCCTCCTCACTCTTTCAATTCCACTGAGCATCCTCCCCTCATTGTTTTCCTGAACAAATTCTACCATGCAAATATCACCGCCTTTTAACCATCAGATGATTCCAAAAACCATTACTGGTCCCCTGGTTGCCCTCCTCCAACCCAAGAGGCTGTTTGGCACTTTGTTCTCTTAAGCCTCTTTCTTTCTCTACCTTGATCAAGGTCAGAATTAACCATGGGTATCTCTTCTTTCACTTTTCCTCTCTTCTCTTCCTCCTGTTTTCTTTCTGCATCTCTTTTCAACTTTTTCTAATCTTTCTGTTCTTCAAAGCTCTTGTTTTCAGGGTAAAACCAAAGCCAGGGCAAAAACTGTTTGACATTACACCTACATCTGACTGTTTCCAGGATTTTTCCAGCAGGTCAGTTCTTATTTCTGTCCACCTCCTACCTATTTAGTATCCTGTCACATCCCAATTTTTCCTTCCTCTTTGTCTCTGAGTATTTATCTGCATTCGAGAGCTCCTTCAGACTTCCCCGTCCTGGGCTGTCCTGGTCAGCCTCCCAGGCCTGCTCACTCATTCTGTGACCTTGGTGGGCCTGGGTGTATTAAACCTTTTTAAAGAGGTGGGAAATGGATAGTGGTCCTTTGGCACTAAGGATGTTTGTTATTTGGCAAACATTATACAGGATTACAATTTAAAAGCTAAGCAAACATTTCAACTATGACGGACCTAAGAAATTATTCTATTCTATTCGTGATTTGTTTGAATACAAATCCCAGGATGACACAGATTTCTTCACTTCTTTAAACTAAGATAATAAAATGGGAAAATTTGCAGACTTAGTAGTAAATTCTACATCCCTTGACAAACTTCTGTTTAATCCCTACAGCTATGGCATCAATTGGGTCAAGGCAGTAGTATTTGCAAATTGACATTTCTTTAAAAGACAAAACACACGCTAGAATTTTCTCTCACATCTGTTTTCCCAGCCGATAATTCAGCAGACTCAGATTATGATGAGGAACAATCATATGATAATAGCTCAAGGAAGCTGTTCACTCTTACTGGAACTTAACTTCTAGAAATTACTTTTTGGGGTCAATATAGAAAAGACAAGACATGTTTTAAATGTGGCATGTTATGCCACATTTTTTTCTAATGGCCATGTTATTTTGAACTGTTTATAAATACATGAAAATACTATACTCAAATAGAAACATTTTCTAAAATTTAGTTACTTTATTCATGCTTCTTTAATATTGATTTTTCTGCACTTTCGATGTGTTTCTTTTTAATACTTCTCTTAATTTCAATTATCATCATCTGTTTCAAGTTTACTGATCACTATTGGATGACAGCTACATTAAGTTAGTTGTTTCAAATACAGACATAAATCTGTAGTTCAGCTATTTTAGGAAGACTTATTAAAGAAGAAATTTCTATCATTTCATTTAAAATGTTTATAAGGTGAGAAGGAAGTAAGATGGATGACTAGAGGCAACTGTCCAGTGGGAGAGGTAATGGACAGAATGGACTCAAAGTAGTTGAAGGTGGGGAGCTGAGCTTAGAAAGAAGATGGAGGTCAGCACCTGTGGCTCAAAGGGGTAGGGCGCTGGCCCCATATGCTGGAGGTGATGGGTTCAAACCCAGCCCTGGCCAATAAAAAAGAAAGAAAGAAAGAAAGAAGATGGAAAATTATACATCGTCTCTACTGAGGCAATCTGTGATGGGAGAGAGCCCGTAAATGGCAGGCCTCCTTCTCAGGGAGATCCCACTTGTGGGCCTAGGCATCATCCTGCCTGGCATAAAAATGAACAAATATTTTCCCCACAGTTTTGAACTCCCAGTCCACCATTCCCCCTCACCTGGCGGTCTGAAGGCCTGACCCCTGAAGAGCCCAGAGTGGCAATTCCTTGAGAGGCTGGGGCATTGAGTGGACCACTGGACAGCAGCACAGAAACAGTGACTTGAGTGGAAGTCAGGGATTGTGGGGAGAGAAGAACATGTGGGAGAGAGATGTCCCATGCTGTGATGGTGTGTGTGGAGCAGAGGTGCCCATGCTCCAGAATAGACTTTGGTGGTGCACTTCCCTGCTTTGTTCACTGAAGGGAATCAGGCTCCAGCCCCTCAAATGGGTTTTCAGGATGGAACTGCCTGTGGATTGCCCCAGTGGGGACTGTCTGGTCACTGGAGCCCCTTTGAATTCTCCCTGTTGAACAGTGATTGTATTGCCTGGGACAATTAGATTAGAACTCTTGACCTGGACTGTCTACCCAGAAACCCTCCAAGGTTGAGTGGTGCTTATTTTGTAGTGAGAGAGACTAATTCTCCTCCTCCAGCTGTTGCTGATGGGGGGGGGTAGGGTTCAACAATTGATTGTATCTCTCCCCAGCTGAGATTTCGGCATAATACAGTGACTCTGTAGGACAGGATAGAGGCTAGCTGACTACAAGACAGAGATAGCTAAGAATATCACACCAAGCAGGTCCTCAGAGTCTCCGGCTACAGCTCAGAAAAGGACCTTTGTAAAGCGATATGGGAAAAACCACAATCACCAGCCCCAGCTCATTGGTAAAGGAATGACTAATTCCATTTCCTGGGGCATTCAATTTAACCTCACCCTACCAGTTTTACTAGCCAAACTTCAGAAAATCATCATGGCGTGGAACCAGCAGAAGAACTCTGGCAACATGAACAATCAGAGTAGATCAACTTCCCTAACGAATGACAAAGAAGTTATAACAGAAGATGCCACTCATAGACAAATGGCTGAAATGTCAGAAATAGAATTCAGAGTATGGATGGAAAATAAAATGAATAGAATGAAGGAAAAGATGGAAATAGATGAAGGAAAGGAGAGGATGGTTCTAAAGGCATAGATACTCTACTCCAAGGCCTTATGGAGGAGAATTACTCAAGCATTGCAAGAAATACAGATATTCAGATAGTAGATAGTTTTATAACCCTAGCAAGACTCAATCCAAATAAAGCACTACCTAAATACATTGTAATTAACTTTGCTAAAGTTTATATGAAAGAGAAAATTCTACAAGCAGCCAGCTGTAGGGAAAACATTACCTATAAAGGATAATGCTTTAGAATGACTGTACATCTTTCAGCCAAAACTCTTCAAGTCAGAAGAGGATGGTCATTGAACTTCAATCTTCTAAAAAAAAAAAAAAAAAAAAAATCAGCCCAGGATCCTATATCCAGCAAAACTGAGCTTTATTTGTGATGGAGAAACAAATTCTTTAGTGACATACACATGTTAAAGAAATTTGCCATAACTAACCAGCTCTCCAGGAAATATTTGGACCCAATTTACATAATGACCAGCACAATGATCTATGACCAAAGTAAAGTCACCCAGAAATTATCACCTAAGAAATTATCTTAGACTCCACCAGGAAGAATTAGAAATTTTTAATAGAATAGTAACTTTCACAAGGTGAAGGAATAAAAAATATTTACTGGAGCTTTGAAAAACATTATGGACAAAACACTACCATACCTATCAATTATTTCAATTAATGAGAAATGGCAAAAATTGTCCTCTAAAGAGGCACAGGTTGGCTGACTTGATACAAAAACTCAGGCCAAGTGTCTCTGCCTACAAGAGACTCATCTTACATCAAAAGATACAAAAAGACTTAGGGTGGAGGGATGAACATCTATAATACAGGCAAATGGAAACCAGAAAAAAGCAGGGGTAGCAAATTTATTTGCAATACAATAGGATTTAAACCAACAAAGATAACAAAAGACAAGGATGGACACTACATATTTGTCAAGGGAAATACTCAACATGAAAAGATTTCAATAATTAACATCTATGCACCCTACCTAAATGCTCCAAAATTTACAAAGAATACTCTAGCAAATATGAACAATTTGATATCTTGCTGCACTATCATAGTTAAAGATTTAAACGCTTGTGAGTTCTGGATTGAGCCTCCAAGAAGAAACTAAACAAATAAATAATAGACTTAAACTTGACCCTAGAACAAATGGACTTCACAGACATCTACAGAACATTTCATCCCAATAAAGCTGAATACACATTCTTCCCATCAGTCTATATCATCCTCCAAAATCAATCATATCTTAGGACATGAGTCTAATCTCAGTAAGTTTAAAAGAATAGAAATTATTCCTTGCATCTTTTCAGACAGTCATGTAATAAAAGTTGAACTCAACAGCAATAGAAATCTTCATAACCAAACAAAGTCATGGAAACAAAATAACCTTAGACTGAATGATAGCTGAGTGAAAGATGAGATTAAGAAGGAAATCATCAAATTTTAGGAACAAAATGATAATGAAGACACAAATGCAAATGCAAAGGACTGCAAAGGCAGTCCTAAGAGGGAAATTTATAGCATTAGAAGCCTTCATCAAGAAAACAGAAAGAGAGGAAGTCAACAACCTAATGGGGTATCTCAAGCAACTGGAAAGGAAGAACAATCCAACCCCAAACATAGCAGAAGAAAAGAAATAACCAAAATTTGAGAAGAACTAAATGAAATTGGAAACAAAAGAATTATTGTTTATATATATAATAATATATCTATTATTCAGAAGATAACAGCAACAAAAAAAACTGGTTCTTTGAAAAGATAAATAAAATTGATAAACCTTTGGCTAGCCTAACCAGAAACAGAAAAGTAAAATCTTTAATAACATCAATCAGAAAGAATAAAAGAGAAATAAGAACAGATACCAGAGAAATTTAAAAAATCTTCAGTGGTTACTACCAATAACTCTATTCCCAGAAATATGATGATCTAGAGGAAATGGACCAATACCTGGATGCATGCCAACTTCTTAGACTCAACCAGGAAGAATTAGAAATTTTATTATTTATTATTATTATTTTTTGAGACGGAGCCTCAAGCTATCCCCCTGGGTAGAGTGCTGTGGCATCACGCTCAAAGCAACCTCCAACTCCTGGGCTCAAGTGAGTCTCCTGCTTCAGCCTCCCAAGTAGCTGGGACTACAGGCGCCTGCCATAATGCCTGGCCATTTTTCTTTGGTTGCAGCCATCATTGTTGTTTGGCGGGCCTGGGCTTGGGATTCGAACCTGTCGCCTTAGGTGTATGTGGCTGGTGCCTTAGCTGCTTGAGCCAGAGGCGCCAAGCCAGAATTAGAAATTTTCAATAGACCTATATCAAACACTGAAATAGCATCAACTATACAAAATCTCCCAAAAATAGAAAGTCCAAAATCAAATGGCTTCACGTCAGAATTCTACCAAACCTTCAAAGAGGAAATAGTATCTACATTACATAATCTTTCCAAAGCATAGAAATAGAAGGAATCCTCCCCAACACATTCTATGAAGCAAATATCACCTTAATCCCTAAACCAGGAAAGGACCCAACAAGGAAAGAAAACTATAGTCCAATATCATTAATGAATATTGATGTAAAAATATTCTATAAGATCTTAGCAAACAGAATTTAATGATACATCAAAAAAATTATACACCACTCTCAGGTTGGTTTCATCCCAGTGTTGCAAGGTTAATTCAACATACACAAATTTATAAATATAATATACCACATAAATAAAATAAAAAATAAAGACCATATGATTCTATCAACTGATGCAAAAAAGCTTTTGATAATATCTAGCACCCTTTCATGATTAGAACATTTGAGAAAATAGTCTTACATGAGACATTTCTTAAACTGATAGAGGCCATCTACAGCAAACACACAGACAATATCATATTGAATAGAGTAACATTGAAAACATTTCCACTCAGATCTGGAACTAGATACGGATGCCCTTTGTCACCACTGCTATTCAACATAGTAATGGAAGTCCTAGCCATTGTAATTAGCCAAAAGAAGAGGATCAAGTGGTATTCAAATGTGGTCAGAGGAGGTCAAACTCTCATTCTTTACAGATTTTATACCTGAAAAATCCCAGGGACTCAACTACAAAGCTCTTAGAAGTGATCAAGGAATAAGCAGTATCTCAAGATACAAAATCAATACATTCAAATCAGTAGTTTTATATACACCAACAATATTCATGCTGAAAATATAGTCAAGGACTCTATTCCTTTTACCATAGTGCCAACGAAGATGAAATGCCTGGGAATTTATCTAACAAAGGAAGTGAAGATCTCTAAAATGAGAACTGTGAAAGCCTGAGAAAAGAAATAGCTGAAGATGTTCAAAAATGGAAAAATGTACCATACTCATGGCTGGGAAGAATCAACATTGTTAAAATGTCCATACTATCCAAAGCAATCTATAGATTTAATGTAATCCCTATCAAAGCACCATGCCATACCTCATACCTTACAGAACTTGAAAAAATAGTACTTCATTTTATATGAAATCAGAAAAAAACATTGACTAGCCAATATGTTACTTAGAAATAAAAGCAAACTAAGGAGGCATCATGTTACCAGTCTTCAGATTATACTATAAATCAATAGTGATTAAAAAAGCATGGTACTGGCACAAATAGAGAGATGTAAACATATGGAACAGAACAGAAAATCTAGAGATAAACCCATGCATATACCAACATTTGATCTGTTATGAGCCTATGAAAAATGTACATTGGGGAAAATATTCCCTATTTAACAAATGGTGCTGGGTGAACTGGCTGGCAACCTATAGAAGACTAAAACTGGACCCTCACCTTTCACCCCTAACAAAAATTGATTCTCACTGGATAAAATATTTAAACTTAAGACATGGAACTATGAAAATACTACATGAGAATGCAGGGAAAATGCTTGAAGATACTGGCATGGGAAAACATTTTATGAGGAGGACCCTCCTGGCAATTGAAACAACATTAAAAATATATAGTACTGGGATCCGATCAAGTTAAAAATCTTATGTGATTCTAAGAGTAAAGTAAAGCAAACAGACAGCCTTCAGAATGGGAGAAGATTTTTGCAGGTTATGTTTCTAACAAAAGTCTGATAATTAGAATCCACAGAGAACTCAAACTAACTAATAATAAAAAAACAAACAATCCTATTTTTTTTGTGGGCAAGAAACTTGAACAGAAACTTCTTTGAAGAAGACAGGTACATGGCCCACAAACAGGGAAAAATGTTCATCATCTTTAATCATCAGAGAAATGCAAATCAAAACCACTTTGAGATATCACCTAACTCCAGTAAATTAGCCCACATTACAAAGTCCCAAAACTACAGATGTTGAGATGAGTGTGAAGAGAAAGAACCACTTCTACACTGCTGGTGGGACTGCAAACTAATACAGCCTTTTTGGAAAGAAGTATGGAGAATTCTCAAGGAACTAAAAGTTGACCTACTGTTTGATCCTCCAATACCATTACTAGGTATCTACCCAGATGAACAAAAATCATTTTACAACAAAGACATTTGTACTAGAATGTTTATGGGAGCCCAATTCACAATATCCACGTTGTGGAAGCAGCCTAAATGCCATCAACCTGGGAATGGACAAAACAAATTATGGTATATGTATACCATGGAATACTATGCAACCATAAAAATAGAGGGAGACTTTACATCTTTTATGTTTGCCTGGATGGAGTTGAAACATATTCTTCTTAGAAAAGTATGTGAAGAATAAGAAAAAAAGTATCTAATGTACTCCATATTTTTATGAAACCAATAAATAAACACTTATACATTTATATGAATAATAAAACAAAAGATAGTCCAGAAAGAAAGAGGGGAGAGGAGTGAAAAGGGGGGGCAGTTAGAGGGAGGGTATTTGATATAATCTCACCTATTGTACACAATGCAAGTGTACATTCCAAAACAACTAAGAGTATATTCTAATGTCTTATCACAAAAATAATTGAGGTGATGATTATGTTAATTAGTTTGATTTAAGTATATTCCACATTGTTTATCGAATCATCATATTGTACCCCATAAGTTTGTATAGGTATATTTTAATAAAATTTTTAAAAATTAAGAAAAAAGTTTATAACTATCAAAAATGGAAAAGGAAATTTATAATTATTCTAATATAGGCTATGCATTCTATTATTAATAATGTAGTTTCTCTTCTGGATGGATGCCTAGTAATGGGATTGCAGGATCAAATGGGAGGTCTAATTTGAGTTCTTTGAGGATTCTCCACGTTTCCTTCCAAAAAAAGTATATTAGTTTGCAGTTCCACCAGCAGTATCAAAGTATTCCTTTGTCTCCACATCCACACCAGCATCTGTAGCTTTGAGACTGTGATGTGGGCTATTCTTGCTGGGGTTAGGTGAGTACTCAATTCTGATGTGAAGCCAGTAGACCATATAATACATATCCTCCTAAGAGTAAAACTCAAATCAATTCAAGGTGTGGGGAGGGGGAACAAGGGAGTGGGGAGAGGGGAGGGATTGTGGTTAAGATGTATGGCACACCTCTTGTAGGCCTGACACGATTATAAGGACTTTACCTAACAGAAGCAATCAGTGTGACCTAATTCTCTGTACCCTCAATGAACCTGAAACAATAAATAAAAATGTGGTTTCTGAACAAAATTTCTCTATATCCACTTTTCTTTTTAGCAAGTACTTTAGCCCCCAAATATCCTTAAAACATCAAATTTAATAATCACATTATAGGACAGGTAATATTTTTTCCCACAATTTGTTAAAATGTTTTAAAAGCCCCTTTTGTTACTTCATTCAAGATTTACCAACGAGCTCTTGAATAAAGGAGTGATTATTTTTTTAGCTACATATAGGATCTTAACATCAGCTGAAACAAATGAGCAATCTTTATCTACTACATCATATTCTTTGTTAAATCTAAATACACGGGTTGATAGTTACTCTTGAACTTAGTATCTATGAATAAACATGTGCTAGGTGTTGTGTTTTCTAAAACTTGAATTTGGAAAATCCCATACTTGACTTGAATTTTTCTCTGTCTTTATAGGGACATAAACTGCAAGTCATCCTTAGCTCTTTGGGTCCACCAGCTCTGAGAAGAGCTCATTTTCCCAGGAGGGTGCTTTGGCCTGTAGTCATTAGAAAGATGTGAGAATTCATCCAACTCCGCCAGCTTTGAGGCTTAGTTTTAATCACTGTTAATGAAGGTAATGATTTAGTGGGTGGAAAATGAGTATTAAAAAGAATGATTAGACTCTACATGAGTTTCATAACCAATCTCCATAAAAGCTTATTCTGTGTCTCAACTGATCCATTTAATTCCATGTTTGGAAATTATTCCTGAGCATAAAGGGAGATTGAAAAAATTCCCAAACCCAAGATAGATTCACGCTTTCTTTCTAGATTGCTTCCTTTGTTTGCGAGCTATAAAACTGTAGCATTATTTCTTTCATGTCCAAAACTGTGTCAGTCTGCTATTAAATGTTAAGTATGGGTAATGGTTTGTGCTGGAAATAGCAGCCTCTAATAATCTTAGTGACCCCTCATACTTTCAGAAAAGCCACGAGAGATCCAGAAGTTACAAACAGATTGCTCTCAGTACAAGTATGAGAAGAAATTTTTGCATACAAATAAACAACAATTGTTCCATACCATGATATAAGAGAGAAATCATCCCCCCAATCCTCTTTAAGACCTCATAAAAATCTCTTTTGCTTATTTATTTCTCAGGTGTGAAGGGATAACTGAAAACTACAGCCACGATTAGAGCTGGGGAATGATAGTAAACGCATGGAATTCTGATTTTAATTCCTAGTACCTCAGCAAACAAAGTGTGAGGAACAGTTATAAAGGGCCAGGGCTCATCTGACAGCCTCTTGCCCAGTATTACATTCAGAATCACACATGGGAGAAGAAAGGGAATTACCCTGACCCTTCCGATAGAGGAAAGAGGAACAGGTAACAAAAGTTTTAGCTTAAAAACTCATCACTACCCTGAAACTGAAGGGGTTAAATAAAAGAAAAAAGAAATCTTTTCCCATGGCTTTTAAAAAAGCTAAATATGTTTAGGAAATTCTTAATTAGGAAATACATTATACCTCAGATGGAACAGAAAAGGTTTTCACATCTATAATAATTCTAACGTGCATGTGCGAATACAGGACTATTTTGAGTACATGTTTGAATAAGGGAAGCAACTCTAAATTTGTTCTTAAAATATTGGAGAGTATTGGCTCATTGCCTATAGCTCAGTGGTTAGGGCACTGGCCACATACACTGGGGTTAGTGGGTTTGAACCCCACCAGGGCCTGCTAAACAACAATGACAACGACAACAACAATAACAATAAAAGTAGCTAGACTTTGTGATGGGTGACTATAGTCCTAGCTACTTGGGAGGCTGAGGCAAGAGAATTGCTTAAGCCCAAGAGTTGGAGGTTCCTATAAGCTGGACACCACTGCACTCTACCAAGTGTGACATAGTGAGACATAGTGAGAAAAAAAAATATATATATATATATAGATAGATAGATAGATAGATAGATGAGAGTACTGATTTCATATTAGTATTGACTACATTGGGTATTTTTTTTCCCATTCTTGAGATACTTTGCTAAGAAGAATACATTCCGGCTCTATCCAGATAAACATGAAACATTTTTCCTTAAAGTCCCAAAGGTGGATTTTCTATTTTAAATCATATAGCATTCAAAACAATTATGTTCCATCTAAATTTGTCTCCATCTTTTTTATGGCTGCATAGTATTCCATGATGTACATATACTACAATTTGTTACTCCATTCATGGGCCAATGGGCACTTGAGCTGCTCCCATGACTTGGCAGTTATGAATTGGGCTGCAATAAACATTCTAGTGAAAATGTCTTTGTTGTAAAATGATTTTTGATCATCTAGGTAAATACCTAGTAGGGGATTGCAGGATGAAACAGTAGGTCCCCTTTTAGTTCCTTGAGTATTCTCCAAACTTCTTTCCAAAAGGGCTGCATTAATTTGCATTCCCACCAGCAGGTAGAAGTGTTCCCTTCTTTTCACATCCATGCCAACATCTGTAGTTTTGGGATTTGGGGATGCGGCCTAATCTTACTGAAGTGAGATGCTATCTCAAAGTGGTTTTGATTTGCGTTTCTCTGATGATTAATGATGGTGAGTATATAGTCACCTACACATTCATAGGAATGGTAAAACATAACTATAGTCCGGAAAGAAGAAAGGAAGAGGAGAGAGAGGGGAGAGAATGGAGGAGGCCGGGAGGAGGGAGGGTTTTTTGGGGGGATCAACCTAATGTGCATAATGCAATGATACATTTCTATACTATTAAGAATAGAGTATGAATGTTTTTACCACAACAAGTAAGTAACCAAGGAGACAGTTATGTTAATCAGTTAGATGTAAGCATTCCACACTGTACATCAAATCAGCTCATTGTACCTCATAAATGCATTAATATACACAGTTCTGATTGATTTAATAAAGAATTTTTAAAAATAAAAAATATTGGAGAGTAATTTATGAAGTTGTAGTGATCCGCAAACATACTGATATTATAAATGAGATGTCTGCTGGAATAAGAAAATAAATTTTAAATTCTTATTTGGGGAAATGAGAACATAATTGTTTTGAATGCTGTATGATTTAAAATAGAAAATCCACCTTTGGGACTTTAAGGAAAAATACTTTAAATGATTTTCAGATCTACATCTGTGTTTTCTTTGAAAGTAGAAACAAGATTAGCAAAGTAGGAATAATTCTAGGCTTCCTTGGAGTGAGAGAGACTCTCATGGTCCAGGTGTGGTGGGCAGGAGAGATGACCTGTTATCATTTTCAAGAAAACTCCTAAAAGTAGATTACCTTCTGGGTATTTTCATAGTCTAGCATAAGGGTAAAAAGTGTGAGTGTCATTTCTGTCAGGTTCATTTCCTTCTGGAGAATGGATTTTATGAGGGAAAAAATTGATATCAACGGATAAAGTCCTCCCTGAAGCTGGCGAGGAAACCAGAACAGACAGACACTGTGTTGGATTCCTGCAGCCAAGGTCGGGGCAATGAGGCTGACCAGTTTATTTTGGAACACAGCTGAATTTCTGGGCCATTTCTTAATTGACTGGACAGTGCAATAGTATGTATGTGTCTAATTGACCATATCCACTGAGCCCTGATAAAGAAATTATAGATGATTAAATTTCTGTGCACAGGAATTTATCAGTTGATCAGAAGATTGAATGAGCTTATATTAGTGAAGACACGTGAAGTCCTTCTCCCAGGGCTTGGCTTATATTTGTGTATATTTGTGATTGTGATTTAGTGTCCCATAAAAAACCCACTTCTGACATTTCTATAGTCCAAAACAGAATACTCAGTGTGATTGGTCTTTCTTTATTCTTTTTAAATAAAGCAATGAGACAGATGGGGATAGTTTGGAATATTATGCTTAAGAAAAATTGGTATACATTGGTAATCTGTCTGTTGCCTTTTGAAAGAAACTTGCATTTTATAGTAGAGACAGAGGTCTTAAGGTTTATTTCAGTTGTTTCATGAGGATATTCCTTAAAAATTAGTTAAACTACCCAGTAAAAGCATTCATAGAACTACACCTGAGTAGTAAGAATCCTCTAAAATATATATCATAAATTGTTTAAGATATCACATATAGATTTATATAACAAATTCAGTTTTATATTGCCAGTGCCAAAGGTTGTTTTTACATTTTTCTTGGAAACCATGGCTGTAGCCATCAGAGGTGTCCTATAATTCTACCCAATAGTTATGTCTCTCTGGACAAAAGACCTTTTAAAGTAATGATCTATTGTTAGTGTTTTAGAAGGAAAGGGAGAACATGGAGGATCTGATCATGGGATATGTGGAAATTAGTAATCCAATAATTTTTTGAAAAGATGCAAAAATGTCAAGTGTAGAACATAAGTGTCTTAACACAATAATCAAGTAAATGAGGTGAAAGCTATGTTCATTTGTTTGATGTAAGCATGTCAGATTGAATAAAAAAAACACACTGTACCCCACATATGCATAAATGTATTCATGATCTATGTGTATATGATTTAATTTTTTAAAATGTCTGATGAAATTATTGAATTTTTAATTTGGAACCAAAGGAAATAATGTCAGAGCAGGACGTCATTGCAATGTGAGAGTAAAGGTTCTTTTCATCTGTGTGCCTGGTCCATTCCTCTAACATGATCCATCCTATGTAATTTCATCAGTATGGTAAAATTATTCCTCCCACAATTTATTAAGCTTATGTCATATTAAAATTATATATATTGCCAAAATATAGAGAGATTTAAAGTATATGATACCTTTTTGTTAAGGACCTTTTAAAAACCTTTAAAGGCTCATTTAACATAAATCTAATATTTGGACTACTTTAAGTATTAAAATTAATATATGTACAACATATATCATTATATTTGTTTTTAAAGAATATTAATATGATTAAAACAACCAAAGCAAAGCATGGGCATGACATGCCAGTAGCAAAGCATATTTGATAATAATAATAGAGGTATGAGATGTAACCTCAACACGGGGCCAGGCTCCTCTTGCAGGAGAATGCATGAACACAACTAAAGATTTTAGCACTGAGGGAAAAAAATTCCCAGAAGCAGAAAATGGAATAATTTGCCAGAAATATACTTTTAAAACATTCTTACAAAATGCACATTTAGTAATACAAGCTATGTGGCTTTTATTTTGCTTATTAATATACAGGAACAGCTTTAATGAACTGTTTTCTGATACAGAGGGGCAGAAACTGTTAAAAGATAATATAAAAACTAAACCATCCTTTTCAACATGCTGAAACTTGCTCTATACAAAAAGCAATCCATGGCAGATCTCAAACCACCAGTGTAAAGATACATTAAGTTATTCATTGTTTTTGGTAGATTATGAGGAATAAAGGTTTCAGACTATAAACTCATTTGACTGTACATAACTGGATTAGTTTTAAATAAGAAAAATTTTGCTGAATTCAAAATGTAGAATCAATTCCCATACTAGACATAATAGCAATTTCATTTTAAGTGATCATGTCTCTTTTCATTTAAAAAAAAAATGTCTTTTGGATATACACCTAGTAGCGGAATTGCAGTATCAAACGGCAGATCTACTTTTAGATCCCTGAGTGTTCTCCATACTTCTTTCCAAAAGGGACGTATTAGTTTGCACTCCCACCAGCAGTGCAGAAGTGTTCCCTTTTCTCCACATGCATGCTGACATCTGTAGGTTTGGGATTTTGTTATGTGAGCCACTCTTACTGGAGTTAGATGATATCTCAAAGTGGTTTTGATTTGCATTTCTCTGATGGTTAAAGATGATGAGCATTTTTTCATGTGTCTGTAGACCATGTGCCTATCTTCTTCAGAGAAGCTTCTGTTCAAGTCCCTTGCCCACAATGAAATGGGATCACTTGTTCTTTTCTTTTTAATAAGTTTGAGTTCTCTGTGGATTCTGGTTTTCAAACCTTTGTCAGAAACATAACCTGAAAATATCCTCTCCCATTCTGAGGGCTGTCTGCTTGCTTTACTTACTGTGTTCTTGGCTGTGCAGAAGCTTTTTAGTTTGATTAGATCATAGAAATGTATTTTTGGTGTTGCTTCAGTTGCCCGGTGTGTGGGGGGGTCTTCCTCATAAAGTGTTCTCCCAGGCCAATTTCTTCAAGTGTTTCTCCTGCACTCTCTCCAAGAATCTTTATAGTTTCAGATCTTTTATCCAGTGAGAGTCTATTTTTTTTAATGATGAAAGGTGTGGGTCCAATTTCAGTCTTCTACAAGTCACCAGCCAGTTCTCCCAGCACCATTTGTTAAATAGGGCTCTTTCTCCAAATTTATATTTTTGATGGGCTTATCAAAGATCAAGTGATGGTAAGTGTCTTGGCTCATCTCTTGGTTCACAATTCTGTTCCGTACATCTACCTCTCTATTTTTGTGCCAGTACCATGCTATTTTCATCACTACAGATTTACAGGATAGTTTGAAGTCTGGTAGCATAATTCCTCCTACAATAAATTGTTTTTGTTTCTGAGCAATGTCTTGGCTATTTGAGGTTTTTTTCTGGTTCCATATAAAATGAAATACTATTTTTTCCAGACCTTTAAAATATGATGGTGATGCTTTGATAGGGATTGCATTAAATGTGTAAGTTACTTTGGGTAATATGGACACTTTAACAATGTTGATTCTTCCCAGCCATGAGTATACCATGGAATATTATGCAGCCTTATGAAAATGTGGAGACTTTGCCTCTTTTATGTTTACATGGATGGAACTGGAACATATTCTACTTAGTCAAATATCTCAGGAATGGAAGAAAAAATATCCAATGTACTCAGTACTATTATGAAACCAATTTACAATCACTTACAATTTCATATGAAGAATAGATCACAACTAAGGCCCAGGATGGAGGAGGGAGGGGAGGTGGGAGGGGAGGGGCGAGGTGAGACCGAGGGAGGGTGAATGGTGGGATCACACCTATGGTGCACAATGCAAGGGTACATGTTGGATCTATTAAGTATAGAGTATAAATGTTTAACACAATAATTAAGTAAACAAGATGAGGTATGTATTAGCCAGTGTGATGTAAGCATTCCTAATTCTAATGAAATCAGCACATTGTACCCCATAAAAGCATCAATGTATACATTTAAAAAGCCATTAATAAAGCTATCTTTAAAAACAAAAACAAAAAATGTATCCTTCACATTCCTAGAATAGTTCTTATTGGCGCGATAATAGCTCTTTCTAAGCATTAAGTTCCAGAATTACACTGGAAATGGTTGTACCCTAGTTAGCATCATAAGTAGAGTGCTAACTAAAACTAGGGAAGCAGTGACCGTTAGTTAAAATTTTGAAAATATTACCTTAACATCTTCATAAAAACAAATGCAGGACCATAAAAACATAAGTAAGAAGACTGGTATTGACAAGAAATTTATAAACAAAACGAGAGGCAAAGGATGCATTTTTTAAAATCATAAGAGAAGTGTAGGCTCTGTAGACTCCAGAAGGTATTCTTAGTTACTATTTATAAATTAACTCCTCCTAGTAATAAGATTCTAAACATGAGAGAGTTATAAAGTTTTAAATTGCTCCTGAGGAACAATTTACTTTGTAGCTCATAATATTTCATTTAAATATGAACAGCTATCTTTACTATTATTAATAGCAAAGGTGAGTTGTATTTCTTTTGCTGGCTTTTTTTCCCTCCAACTTTTGTAGCAAGCCTGAAAGATTGGCGATAAAGCTCTATAAATGCTAAGTAAAGAAACAATAACTTCTTAAATTTTGCAGTAGTGTATGGGTTTTGAGATAATATGCTCCATCTCATCTTTAGAATTTCATTTAGGCTAAAAGTATTTGCCTTCTATTTCAGGATGTTCAAACAGAAAGAACTGATAATGTGTGTTGGCGATGCATTTTGGCATTTTAAAAGTCCACGCATTGAGAAATGCCTGCCATATATAATTTCAATTACCTTGTGGATAATTATGTGTGTATGTGTATATACATAAACACACATCTATATGCATACTTATATAATAACTTTTATTTGGAGAACAGTGTCTTAGAGTCTTTTGAAATCATGTCCCGATACCTCCTTAATTTATAGTTATGAAAAATAAAGCCTGGAGATGGTAATAAATGCCTTTGTTTGTCATTGATTATTACTCACCTTTTCAACCAGTTGAGAGTCCTCAAACGCTCACCGTTACCGAAATGTTCTTCTCTGTGTTTTTATGGTGCTATTCAGAGTTTTTGTTAACAAGGGTCATATTGGAATTAGTGATGGGAAGGGTAGAGTGAATATTTTCTGTCAGTTTTATGAAGTCTATTATTTGAAAAGTAAAAAGTGAGACTGATTTCACACACAATAGAAATATTAAATTTTTTATTGGCTATGGAAATACTTGAAATCAATGATTGTCAACTGGGGAAGGGAGGGTATTTTATTTGATGTTAGTCAAAGGGGGTCTGGGTTACAAATAGCTGAGAAACACTGATTTTGATGCTTTGACCCAGTGATAGTAATTCTCTATTACTCTGAGAAAAATGATATAAGAAAAACCACTTACATCCTCAAAATTTGTCTTCCTTTCTGTTAGGGACCACATACATGTATATAAACATGTGTATATTGTTTATATAATTTGTTTTTCTTCTTCGGTGAATTTCCTGAGTATATTTTGGTCCATTTTGAAGCTGCAAATATTGTTCTTTAGTTGGCTTAGGTTTTCTCTCTCTTTGTTTGAGGGGGGTGAATGATGAGTTATTTACTAATTTACCAAATATATTTAATTTTCTTAAATTGCTTGTCTATTTTTAATTCTGATACTGCACTATATTCTGATAGAGCACAGTCACACACAGCTGGTGCCCTGTGGTGTCTTGCTAACTCAGGAGGGGTGAGGGACAAGTAGTCACATTAATGAACTTGTACTTTCAAGCTGAGACGATATCCTGACGGGAGCAGCTTTGGTGAAGTGAGAGCAGGGGACAAACTTGATCCAGAACTGCTTGGCAGGACAGTGCTGGCTGCACACACCATCCCAGAAGTCTGTCTTGGGTGATAGACACTTGGCCTGAGAGCAAAAGCAGTTCAGCCTCTGAACACAGAAACCTTCTCCAGGGCATGTGCATGTCAAGCAGGGATCTTCTTCTTTAATTCTCAAGGTAGCGGCTGTTACTACTTTACAAATAAACACCAAGGTTGCAGACTTCTCATCAAAATTCATAGCCTGAAAATAATACCTGAATTTTAGAGTAGTGGTGAGTATAAACATTATTTCAAAAGCCTACAGCGTAATATGCAAATATCTGTGATTTTTATAGGTAGTACATACAGACACTTCTAATTCTTTTGTGGTTTGTTGTATACACAATTGAAAGAAAGGATGTCTGTCGGTTAAAAGTGAGTATAAATATGTCATTCCTCTCCCCATTGTAAGTTTACAGGTCTTATAAATTCTATCCACAGACAACTTCAGTATTCCTGATGGAGAAAATTTAAATATTCCCTTTAGCTCGCCCAAATGAAGAAAATCCACACTTTTAATTCAATCTCTAGGAGTCTTAGAGAGAATTTTCTCTCTTTTTCTTTTTACGTACACTCATGATGAGCAGATTCCATCAATTCTGCTGGACTAAAATACTATTCGTAGGAACTAGAATGCTCCAGTCTGTAATATAAATCAAAATCTTGCCTTGGGGTTCCAAAAGCCATATTTTATTTTATAATTATCTTTAACACTTGCATGCTTTCCTCTTTTTTTTAAGCGAAATGTATCAAATCTATTTTCCATTTCAGTTAATGTGCCTATGAACATAGTCACAAAAATCAGATTTAAAAACTTTTTTTGTTGTTGTTCCTTTTTATTCACCTTTCGCTTCCAATATCTATTAAAAATTCTGGCAGTGCTGCCACATAAAGGTATTTTTACATGACTGAATTCTCTCCATCTCACTCAAGCAACTTACACATTTACATTAAGATTTATTCATTCCAGGTGGCACCTGTCGCTCACAGGAGTAGGGTGCCAGCCTCATATGCTGGAGGTGGCAGGTTCAAACCCAGTTCCAGCCAAAACTGCAAAAAAAAAATTATTCATTCCAAGGAAACTTTTATAGCACCTACTCAGTACCAGACGCTGTCCTGGCCACAGGGCACAGCAGTAAAGAAAAACAAGCTCTTATTTCTATGGAGATTATTGTGACCATTTATGGAGTACTATCAGTTTTTATAATACATAACAATAATTATACTGGAGAGAATATAGTGTAGTGATACTTTGTTTTCTGTATAGATTTTCATTACTGATTATTTAGAGAATATTTTAATTTATTTGAACATAACAAAATAAAATCAAAGTCTCTTTCAATCATCTAACAATGTTTCAGGTCGTTTGCAATGAATTATTAGTAAGTGAAACACAGCATCATGTCTAAACATTCACAGTACTTACACTAGTCTTTACGAGGTTAAGATCCTCTCATGTATAGTCATGATTTACCCTGATTCTTTAAATTATATGCCATAATGACTGTCTTGGTTTTATGCTCCTGTCTCTGTTGAGTTACAACACAATCATTTCAAAACAACTCATGTTGCTATTCTTAAAATGTGGTTTTAGCAAAAAAAAAAAAAAAGGTTTAGGATTTCAAACATCAGTAAATCCAGGATATTTGCAAGGATTCACTGTTTATGATTAATAAAACATAAAAATAAAAGTTAATCCACCTTTTGACAAAATCCAAGAAACTTAGACAAATATATTAACAGAATTTTTTTTATTCTGTTAATATATTTATTAAAAAAAAAATCTATGTGTTTAAAAAAAAATTAGGACTTCATCGAATATGACATTTTTTTTTTTTAATGAGAGGTACAAAGGCTAGTAAGTTAGTAAGGTAAAAACTGTTGTCATTTATAACTATATTTTTCTGAATTTTTCCTAACAACTTTGAACTTAGTTCTAGAAATGATGGAGAAAACATCAAATAATTAATAGATGATCAAAAATCATAAACTATGATCAAAATTATAAAATAATTGGTATATTTCAGAATGAGGGAAATACACATACAGGCACACTTCAGAGATATTTCAAGTTCAGTTCCAGGCCACAATAATAAAGTAAATAGTACAATAAAGTACATTATATGAACCTTTCTGGTTTCCCAGGGCATATAAAAATTATGTTTATATTACATGATATCTGTTAAGTATGCAATTTTGTTACCTCTAAAAAATGTACACACCTTAAAATGCATTATTGCTAAAAAATGCTAATGATCACCTGAGTCTGCAGTGAGTCCTAATTTGCTGCTGATGGCAGGTCTGGTTCAATGTTGATGGCTGCTGATGGATTGCTGACTGTGGCAATTTCTTAAATTAAGTGAGAGTGAAATTGCCCATTTATGGACTCATTCTTTCCTGAAAGATTTTTCTGTGCCATGCAATACATCTGATGGGCTTGCACCACGGTACAGAGTGCGTTCAGATCAGAGCCAATCCCCTTCTCTTGTGCCACTGATTTATCAACTCAGTTTATGGAATATTTTAAGTCCTTTACTGTCATTTCAGCAGTGTTCTCATCGTCTACATGAAGAACAGCTTCCACTTCAACCAACTGCTTTCTTTGCTTATCAAAAGAAGCAACTTCGCATTTGTTCAAGTTTTTTTGTTTGTTTGTTTTTGAGACTCTGTCACTGGCTCCCAGCAACCTCAAACTCTGGGGCTCAAGCAGGCCTCTTGCTTTGAGCATTTGTTCAAGTTTCATCTTAGATTCAGCAATTCAGGCTCATCTTCAGGTTCTGCTTCTAATGGCTATTTCCACCACATCTGCAGAAACTTCTCCCACTGAAGTTCTGCACCCTTTAAAGTCACCCACGAGGGTTGTAAATGACTTCTCCCCAACTCCGTTAATATTGATTTAGTTTTCCTTTTCTCCCATGAATCTTAATTGTTCTTAAATGGCACCTAGAAAGGTGAATCCTTTCTAGAAGGTTTTTAATTAACTTTGCCCAGTTCCCCTGGAAGAATCACTGACTCTGGCAACTATGGCCTTATAAAGTGTATTTCTTAAATAGCAGGACATGAAGGTTGAATTTACTCCTTGATTTATGGATGCAGAATGGATATTGTATTAACAGGCATCAAAAACAACATGCATCTCTTCATCATAGCTCTTGGAGGAGTAGTTGTTCTGTCGACAAGCAGTACTGTTTTTCAACAAAAATCTTTGATTTTTTTTTCCTGAACAGTAGGTCTCAACAGTGGGCTTAAAGGATTCAGTAAATCTGCTATTATGCAGTCATCGAGCCCTATTTTTTTTTTCATTTTAAAGGCACAGACAAAGCAGATTTAGCATAATTCTTAAAGGCCCTAAGATTTTTGAAATGGCAAATGTATATTGAGTTCAGATTTTTTTTTTTTTTTTTTTTTTTTTTTTGCTTCTGATTTAAGTCATCAGCTGTGTTAGCCCCTAACAAGAGAGTCAGGTTGTGCTTTGAACCCAGGCATTGGCGTCTTCCCTCTAGCTATGAAAGTCTTCCATGGCATCCTCTTGGAACAGAAAACTGTTTTGTCTTCATAGAAAATATGCTGTTTAAGATAGCAACTTTCATCAACGATTGTAGCTAAGTGTTCTAGAAAACTTTCTGTAGTTTCTCCATCAGCACACACTGCTTCACCTCATGGTTTTTTGTTGTTGTTGTTGTTGTTATTATTAAATCATAACTATGTACATTAATGCAATCATGGGGTACAGTGTGCTGGTTTTCAACTCATGTTTTTATGTCGTGGAGATAACTTCCTTCCTCAAGCCTCATGAACCACCCTCTGTCAGATCTCACTTTTCTGGCACTTGGTCACTTCTTTCAGCCTTCATACATTGGAAGGGAGTCACCTTGGAATTGGTTTTAGCTTACAAGAAGGCCCGGAGAACTTTCTGCACATCATCAATGAGTCTGTTTCACTTTGTTATCATTGTTACATTCACTGGAGTAGTACTTCTAATTTCTTTCATGAATTTTTCTTTTGAACTCTCTGCTTGGCTAACTGTTGCAGGAGCCCCGACTTTCACCCTGTCTTGTGCATCAGCAAGCCTTCCTCTCCGAGTTTAATCATTGCCAGCTTTTGGTCTAAATGAGAGTCATGTGACTTCTCCTTTCTCTTGAACACTGGTAGGCCATGGCAAGGTTGTGAACTGGCCTAATGTAATATTGTTGCATCTCCTCAGGGAGGCCTGAGGAGCAGGAGAGAGATGGGGAAAGGCTGGTCAGTGGAACATCAGACCACACACAATTTATGACTTGTGAACATTTAATAATTGATAAATCACATGGTTTATGATATATCACGTGATTGTGCATTATATTGTTGAAGTTTTTCATTTTTGTTTTATGTCTTTTTATCTTTGCATAATGCCCAACAAATCCAGTACATTCAAATATAACTAATTCTTATTGATTATTACTAATTTGCACTTATTTTCCACTTGAAGATTTTAAATCTCCATTTTTTGTTATTTTAACAACAGGAATTACATTATTACATTTTCTAGAGCTTTACCCTCAACAGATTTCTGTCACCAAATTTAGTGAATACCAAGGCTGTAGGACTTGGTTAAAAGAAAGGTATTCGGTGCTTTGCGCCCCCTCCTGGCTGAGTCCTGTATTGCACTTTGCTGTAAAGCTACATACCAGAAAGTTTCTAGCCCTATTTGTATTCATAATTTTCTGTTAATATCCTCTTTATGTAAAGGCACTCCTTTTATTTTAAAAAAGTTGGTGTTGTGGTATACTAGTTTGTATCCTGCTTCAAACAAAACAATATTAAAATAGCATCATATTATAAATCTTTAAAAATGTGATTATGGGTCTATAATAAGAATTTATTATTAATCATATTATTTTAATAAGCATATAATATATCTATATATATGAGGACAGGTCCAATTTTTAAAGATATATGTAGATACGTGAAGGAGTATAATGATATAATATCTGGTATTTGCTTTAAAATACCATTTTAAAATTATCTTTAAAAGTTGCTTCCACTGAAGTACAGGGTAGACTATTGGCTACTAGAGGCTGGGAAGGGTAGAGAAAGAAGTGGGATAGTGAGAGATTGGCTAGTGAATACCAGCTCACACCCAGAAAGGAGGAGCCGTTCTAGTGCTCTACAGCATAATGGGATCAATAGAACATAGTTAACAACAAATTAGTACATGTTTTCAAATAAATTGAAAAGACTATCTGACTGTTTCCAACACAAGGTACTATAATAGTAAATGTTTGAGGTGATAGATTCGCCAAGTACCCTGATTCGATCATTGCAGGCTGTATACATGTATCAAAATATCATACTGGACCCCATACATAGGCACAATATTACTTGCCAATTAAAAATACTCACTAAAATTTTAATTTGCTACATGAATCAAATGTAAAAAAAAAGCCTTGAAGTAATTTTATTCAAAATTGTGACATAAAATGAAGGTAAGAGTGACAGGCACAGAGGGCTCACTATACTATCCACTCTACTCTTGACTTTTTTCTAAAGCAAAGTTTAAAAAAATTGCTTCACTGTGATCTTTAAGTCCCACCAACTATTCCCAGGTCGATATAATATTCACGTATATTTGGGACCAGAGAAAGTGATTTAACTTTTACTGATTGCGGGATAAGTAACACAAAGGACAGACATATCGTCTCCAATGTCAAGGCAATTTAGACCATTTGATAGATTTCCATGCCCTGAAAATCAACCATTCTTTCAGTATTGGTTCACATTTCTATTGTAAATTCTAATCAGAGAGAAAGCAGGACAGACAGAGGAGAAGAGGGCTCTGCTGCTATTCACAGAAAAAAGATATGGAAACCCCCAGGGAGGGGTTCCAGCAAACCCACGGAGACCCCGTAAGGGCCAGCCTTAAAGCCACCTGTCCTTCTTCCCATTCATGTCACTCCAGCGTAAATTTATTTGTTTTCAAGTTAAATGTCTGATTTTTAAACATGCATATCGTTTTATGATATCCAATTAAATGAATCCATGACAACAAAACCCTTTTAAGAGTCGAGAGCCCCTTAGGAATAAAATCCGGATAAAAATAGCATCTCTTTACAAGATATGGAAGACGATATAACAACACACACACTGACCAGGGCTTCGCGGTACGTCGGGAATTACAGCAACTGATGGCTTCCCTGCGCCGCTTCCCACCCACCACAAACCTACACGGAAGACCCAGTCCTATTTTCCAGGTGAGAACAATGAGACTCAGAAGATGGGGTGGGCTTCCCAAATTCTCACGGTTAATGAACAGAGAAGGATGTCGGGGTGTACCACCCCAGTCACAGCCAGCGCTGGCAGCCAGCACCCTAGAACACTTGGGACAAGGGGAGCACTGCTGGATGATGGCGAGGGCTGCCTGGCCGTGCTAACTGGTCAAAGCTAGTTATATTTTCTGTTTCCTTTTTTAAAAATTCTTAAACAAATTTCTGTATTTAACCTCATTGCTGAATCCCATTTTCCATGGTAACTGCCGGTTGCTTTTGTTTGTTACTTTGGTTGCAGAGGGGCCCCATCACTCTGCATCTTACTTTTCTGTCTTAAACCTTGTCCTCAACTACGATGTGCTGCACAGAACTGACCTCGCAGTGCCCGTTCTAAAGCTGCACTGGTCTCGATTAGGTTTACTCAGCCAAAGCCAGCTAGAAACAATTTCTTTTCCATTGTGATAATACATTGATGTAGGAGCTACTTTTCAGGATAAAATAGCTACACTTTTTAAAGTGCCTCGTGCATCTGAAAGCCTCCTGTGTCTATAACTTGCATAGGCTTTAATTAGAGTTATATTTGGAAGAACTGGAGGATATATTTTAATTAGATACCTTTAAAAATATTTCTTATTACCACATCACATTCACATATACATCCTCTGGTGCTGTATTTATAACTTGCCTAAAAGTCAGAAAACTGAGGAATAAACTTCCAGAACAATGAAATGATAAATAACGTGAAATACTAAACGTTACTTATTTTGTTAGCGTTAGCAGAAGTTGAGTGAAGAGTATCTGAGCCTCTATGTGCTAATTTCACAAACCCTCCCCCCAATGGAGCTGTAATTCTTTCAAAATTAAAAAGTTGTAAAAACTGCTTTTTTGTGGAAAAATAATAATGTTAAGGGTAAAGAAATTCAAGTCAGGAAAACTGAGTTCATATTTCAGTTTTATATTACTCAGTTTAAATAACTGAAAAATACAAAAAGTGGGATTCCTAAAAGAAAATGAGATAAGAGCACAGTATTATTATTAATAATACACTTTATAAAAATTAACAAATCAAAAGACTCGAAGTTTCTGAGGGAAGAAATACACGAGTGAAAAGTTAGTGGTAAATTACTATTATGTGAAAATTTTAACTCTTTCTCAATGAACCTAATAATAGTTATTTTTATATAATTGAAAATTCAATTTTTAGAAAATTCAATAATTTTTAAAAATTCTTTGTACAAGAAGGGGGGGTGTGTGTGTGTATGTTTAAAGCAGAGACGTAACTGATAAAAACACTAGAACTGAGTGCCAGATAAATAAAACGTTTTGGATTTAAGTCAGTTTCTCCAGAGAGGACACCAACTCAGAATGCCCTGGTGATGGAGGCTTTATCCCCATTTAAAATGTACAGGCAAGTTTAATCCTATCCCCTGCTTTAAAAATATTTGGAAAAAAAAAAAAACTAACAGCAAAAACACAAAGCGCACACTTTGTTTATTTCAGGAGGTTTTTTTTTCTTTAAAAAAAAAGTAAAAAGGGCTTGTTAGTCTAGTGTTAAGAGATTGATGAAGTCTTCAGAAACTTTTTTCTTTGATGTTTTCCAATTAAATACTTATACCTGCTTAATCTTCTAACGGTAGAGAGATTGTCTGATCAATGCAGCAAGGGAGCTTTGAGGATGGAGGAAATTCTAATATTAAACCACCATCCTTTGAGGGTGGAAATGCCTCATACGTAAGTAATTGGGATATTTTGGTGATAGCTAGAACATCTGAAGGGTAGCTGATAAATTTACTACATTGTAACCTTTTGTTGGTGGAGCTACTAAAAAAAAGGGCTTTCCAGTAGGAGAAAGTCAGGAGAAAATGCACAGAAAATAAACACATGACTCTTCCGTAGCAGTCGGGAGTTTTGCCTATGAAGTAGCCACCTAGATAAGATCTCATCTCTACCCCTGATTAGAATTTTGTCCAGGACAAGTCATGTCACTTCTCCAAGAGTCAACAAACTAGAAAATGCAGATGATGGTAGTCCCTGTACCCCTGGATTCTGTGAGTGCTAAAGGAAGTAATCTCTGTAAGGTACTTAGCAGAGGACGCAGGACATAGTGAGTACTCAATCATTATTCATCTGCTTTTTGATGATATATTTCCTGTATTGGATACTAATTATCTGTAGCTACTGTATGCATGTGTTGAGATGTTAGAGCCCCTTTTGCTCTAAATACAATAATTCAGTTGCCTATTTCCCTACATTCTCTGGCTTAGAAAAAGACTCCTGCCCAATTCATAATTGCCAGGTCATGGAAGAAGCCCAAGTGCCCATCGATCCACGAATGGATCAACAAACTATGGTATATGTACACCATGGAATACTATGCAGCCATTAAGAAGGATGGAGACTTTACATCCTT
>NW_003852509.1:1659544-1697252 GCF_000181295.1 Otolemur garnettii
AAAAAAAAAAAAAAGAAAAAAAAAGAAAAAGACTCCTATCCCTCTTCAGCCTCAGGCATATGGAAAATTAGGTGCCCACCAGCCCCACCTTGCCTGCTGGGGATCCTCACTGCACACCTCTTGTTTATGCTTCAAATTATACTGGAATGTCCGCTGATTACCAGACCCTGGACTAGGCGATAGGAACCCTAAGATAAATTAAATAGAAATGATCCCTTCTGTCTTAGAGCTCACAGTCTATCAGGGGGAACAGATACTAGTATTCTCAGTTAAAATACTCACAGGCAGTTAATGTGTATGAGGCGTTGTTCTGGCGCGTCATCTGCACTAACTCATTGCACCGCCGCGGTATCCTAGTGAGCTGTTAACTATTATCATCATCTCCGAGTTCAGATGAGGGGACTGAGCCCCGGGGACTGACCAGCTTTTCTGCTTATCCACAAATTGATGTTGCTGGTAAGCAGAAAAACCTGGGCAGTCTGTGTTCTGAATCTCTCTATAAAACCCCATTTTAAATGAAATGGAAATTAAATTACCTCACAAAGGTAGATCAGTATAATATGGCCTGTGTTCTATTATAGGAAAAGTGTGAAATAATTTTTACTGTAGATAAGTAGCCATGTTGTGATTTGAATATCAGTTTGATTTTCAAAGTGATTTTACATTCAGCTTGTATTGTATTGTGTCATATCAGAATGCCTTTATGAATCACCACACAGACTTCTGTCTTCTGACTTGAAATCTACTGTTCATCCACTGTGGACTTGATTTCGTAGTGTCTTTAATTTCCAGGTATTAGTTTTGTTATGCCAGTACTGGAGTTGTAACATGCAAAAGAAGTGATGAGTGTGCCTGAAGGTCAATCTTTATGAGGAGAGCAACTGGAGAATAGAGAAGGAACAGGCCACGAGTCCAGGACCCCCTGGACAGGGCAGCCCGGGCTGCATGCAAATGACCCCCTGGACAGGGCAGCCCACACACATATGCAGTCTTGTCCTGAGTATCTATTCCCAACATAAAAGTGAGAAAATATGAAAAGTCTTCAAAACCACTTTATAAAGGAAGGTTATTGATAATCAAATAAAGAGAGATGTCCGCACCTGGTGTGCATGATGCAGTGGTACATTCAAAACCATTAAGAAATGAGTATAATTGTGATGGATGTGTTACTCAGTTCAATGCAAGCATTTCATATTGTATATGGAAGTAGTACCCTGAACCCCATAAATGCATCAATGTACAAAGTTACGATTTAATAAAAATAATTAATAAAAAAAAACAAATAAAGAGGAAAGAAGAATGAAAAAGAGAGAAGGAAGGAAGGAATTTAAAAAAAAGAAAGTTATCTTGCCTATATTTCAGTTACTCACCTTACATTCAAAACACACTAAGCATTTAACTTCAAAAGCACACAAATCAGGTGGCATGACAAGAAGTCCCATAAAAATATCTCCTGTGCGTGACTATCCAAGAGCCCCCCCCCCGCCGCCCCGCAGCTCCCACCACGTCAGGTTCTGACAGCCGAGCTATTCCCCTCACCTGGCCCCCTCCAGTATTCATTAGACATTAAATTGTAGTCTTGAACTCTTTCAGAATTATCTGTTTAGATGCAAACTGAGAGTCTTCAGAAAGCACATGTGTTTTTCATGAATGAAATGTGTGCCAAACGGTACTTTCATGTAATGTAGCTCAAGAAGAATATTGAGCAAATTCTTCTTGCTAGATGCTAAAAGTAAAAAACAAAGATATTTTTACTCTCCTGGAGTTTAAAGGTTAGAAAATAACCAAACCCGCATAATTCACCACTATATGATGAGAATTAGGGGTGCAGAGGGGGAGTCTCTTCAGAGCACATGGTTCGTCAAAGTGTAGAGGTTACAAGCAGTGGGAGGGAGAAGAGAGATGGTCCTGAAAAACCAAGACAGAGAAAGTTGGAGTTAGATGTGCAAGATGAGGTCACAGGATTCCCAAATGAGGAAGGGAATTGGGGGAGGATGAAGCTGGGGTGTCCCAGAGCTCTGGGCCTGGCAATGGCAGGTACAGGGCTGATAGCAAAGTTCCTCCTGGTAATATCGAAAAAGGTCAAGGTCTGGAAAGAAAAGCATGTGCCATGCTGGCCACCCTTAGTAGGTTTGTGTAGGAAATAGGATGGATAATTAACCTTGAAAATGAAATGCCAAGTTTTGTTGTTTTTTTTTTAAGTATCACTCTGCTATTACTAAAGTTAACATCTAAGAGGTAAGAAAACCGTATCGGTAAAGAGCTTCCAGCTGCTCACTGCCAGAAACCCTGCCTCATGTCAGATTAAACAAAAGAAAATGATCTTATTAATTGGAAGTTTGATGGGCTTGGAAGTGTGACGAGTGCCCCGGAGCTCCTCCGGTTGGCTGTGCCTCCTGGTCCCCGGCTTCGACTGGAGACTAGAGACTGGCTTCCCTTCTGTTACAGCAGCGGGAGACGACATGCATCCACCTTCCTGCTCCCAGAGCGAGGGGAAACCTCCCCCGCAAACCTAGAATAGAACCTGCTTCCTCTGAGCTAATTATGTCACATGCCACCTTGAGACTAGGAAGAGTCTTCAGAATGGTGCTCTGTGAGAAACGTCACATGCTTGAATTCCCAGCCAGCATGGTACCAGGAATGGAATCACCACCACTGACTCAGACAGACTGGAAACCCCTCTCCTCCCCCCGGCCCCAGCACCCAGCAATGATGAAAGGTTCTGCAGCCACATGACCTTCAAGGGCTACAGAAGACATCAGACTTCTGTCACCAATGGGGAATACAGATGCTGGGTTGGACGCGAAGGGAGCCCAGTGAAGTCTGTAACTAACTCACACCACACACACAATATGCAGTCCACAATTATTGGATAATTGTTTATATAATATAATGTATACATACATATACACATGTGCAATGTGCAATTACGTTATTATTTATTTTTTAGAATATGTATAGTCACATTTGCATGGTCTAACTATAGTTAGTTATAGACTGTATATATGTGTGCACACGTATTGTCCACAATTATTAGTTACTTATTTAACATAATAGACAACCATCCATAGATAACTTGAATGTCTGAGTTTGTTCATCTTCCTGAAAGTGATGTGTTTTCAGGCCAGTGAGATAACATAACGGCTCTTTCCCACTTATCCACCCAAGGCCAGAGGGAAATTCCTATAGATTTTAATATTCATATAATGAGCTGTTAACAAAGAGGTAAGGTGTGCATGCACTGTAAATTGCAAAATAAACTGCAGAATGAATTGTCATTGCTTGAACTTGTATCAAGCAGTGCAGTTTACCTGCCGGAAGAAGAATTCTTATCCATGCCAATCCAAGGCAGTTTCCCCCAGGGCTAGAAGATGTGACATTCAACCCCTGTAAACACAGGGAACATATTTCTAGATATATTTTAGATAAGGATGAATTTGTGGAGAGGAACAAGAGAGCAAAAACACCAAGAGGTGCCTGTGGCTCAAAGGAGTAGGGAGCCAGCCCCATACACTGGAGGTGGTGGGTTCAAACCCAGCCCCGGCCAAAAACTGCAAAAAAAAAAAAAAGTACATTTGTTTACAAAATATTGGGTGGCACCTGTGGCTCAAAGGAGTAGGGCTCCAGCCCCATATGCCAGAGGTGGCAGGTTCAAACCTAGCCCCAGCCAAAAAATGCAAAAAAAATTATATATCTATATAATATAATAAAAAAAATTCCTTGCAAAACCCCATGTAAGACCAAATGGACATCTCCTTTTAATGTGATATGAAAGGTGGCATTTTAATTAACATAAAGATAAATTGATAATTATATCTAATTGTAGCCAGAAGGCTGTAGGTGTGAAGTATTAAGTTTTGGAAATCTATTAGAATTTTATAAATTTAAGACTTATAATATTTATTTTGACTGTGAATATAAATTTTAAAAAATGTTGGTGTCATGTCTCTTTAGAAATTCATTTAGATGTAAGGATTTCTTTGATTGAGCAAATCCACCCTCTTTGGGAACAATTAATCTTGCTGAGGAAAGAAATAACTTACTCAGACTTGCATCATCTAAATTACCAGCTGACCGTCTGTCTGGACGAAATTGCAAGTAATGGACTTTAGGACTGTGGAAAACATAAGAGTTCATTTAATCCATGCTCTGCCTTGAGCAGGGAACATATTCTGTGTGGCCAAACCAAAGATCTCCAAGGAGATTCCTTGAACAGGATAGCCAGTAACGTAGAATTGACTCTGCTAATTCTTGGTCCGCCTTTCTCTTTTATGAAACACGAATCCCTCAACTGGGATTGTTCCCATTGATCTAGTCCCAAACTAAGTCAGTAGTTCTTAATCATTTTTGTGCCACAAACCTCTTTGGAAATCTGAAGAAGCACCTTCTTAGAATATAAATTTTAAATATAAAATACAAAAATATAATTTTTGTTATATTCTTTAAAATTATATGCTATTATATATATGCTATTAGATAAAATTATATGCTATTATATATATGCTATTAGATAAAATTATATGCTATTAGATAAAGTCTCACTTTGTCACCCTCAGTAGAGTGCCATAGTGTCATAGCTCACAGCAGCGTCAAACTCCTGGGCTTAAGCGATTCTCTTCCCTCAGCCTCCCGAGTAGGTGGGAATTACAGGCACCTGCCACAACACCTGGCTGCTTTGAGAGACCAGGGTCTCTTTGGGTCTCACTCATGCTCAGGCTGGTCTCAAACTCCTGAGCTCAGGCGATCTACCCACCTCAGCCTTCCAGAGTGTTAGTGTAATTCTACAGGAGCGAGCCTCCACACCCAGCCTATAGTTCTCTGTCAAAAATTCTCTAAATAAGACACAGTAACTTGTTCAATAACTACTGCAGTAATTGTTAGTTATATATGAAGAGCTATTTCTAGACGCCTGCAATAATAATAACATGATGTGAAAAATCTACAATCTTCCTTGGTCACACAATCAGACACTACGACAGCCGCTCTGATATGTTTGCCCACATTTATATTTAAAGAATGCTAAATTTCAGCTGCACGTTATGAGTACAAAGACATCATTTTCTACCATTTTTTCAAAGGCCCCTGAAGCACATCATGGTGAATAAGGGTTGCCACCGTCCTGCGTGGATGTTTAGAATATTCTCAGGACTATCAGTGAGGGTTAGAAAATGTATCAAAAAAATGCTGCTGCGATTATTTGCTCACAAAAAATAACCTTAACACATTAATCCAAGTGTATAGAACATTAATTTAAAAAGAACAGATATATTTCTTCATTTTATTAATACAAACATTAATAATATCTAAGCTCTATTAAGTACCCATTATCAGCCATGAATTATTCTTATTATTCTAGAAAATTACACATTAATATGTTTTCTCCATACTTCCCAGAATGATGATGTGCTAAAATATTTGCTAGGGAAAAATTTGTAAATAATATGAATTGCATAATTTGTATGAC
The DNA here is from genome assembly GCF_000181295.1 of Otolemur garnettii. Lineage (NCBI taxonomy): Eukaryota > Metazoa > Chordata > Mammalia > Primates > Galagidae > Otolemur > Otolemur garnettii. The sequence continues at coordinate 1,665,009 of NW_003852509.1, forward strand.
GAGCTTCAATCTCTCTACTGACAGATAATTCAGGCAAAGTCATGTTTTCAAGAAACCAAAAAACAAAAAGCCAAGCAGGAAACAGGCAATTTTTATGGACTGACTGTTCACAAAGAAAACAGGCAAACACCCAAAAAGCATAGAGAAAGATGGTAAACTTTGAAAAATGTTCATATATAGATAATAAATTAGTATCAATTGCTTATCAATCGCCAGGCATTCTTTGTGATTTGTAGAGAAAATACAATTCCTGTGTACCTCAGGAGAGAGAGTGAATTGGCACCGAGATCTCAGAGAACGATTGCTAATAGATAACTACATCTAAAGTGCACATTAATCTTTGATGAGCAGTCTTAGGAATTTAAATTATGGATATATCTTAAAAAGATTCCAAGACCTGTAAGCAAGGGAATCCATAGGGCGTTGCTTGTAAATGTGAAAAGAAATAAGCCACAAACATGCCCATCAAGAGTGAAATGGATTTTAGAAAACTGTCTACCTCACAATAGCTTAATATGGAATATCGTTAAAGTTTTTAAAAGGATGAGACGAATATTACGGAGAGGAGTTGAAACTACATCAGCAGGAGATGAAGTCAGCAGACAGTGTGTTTGGCACAGACATTTGCTAGGTGATAATGGTCACATAGCTGTGTGCATTATTCTTGTGTTAGAAAAAATATCTAAAAAGCGAAGAACATTGTTTTCCTTTGGTGTGATGCAGACGTGTGTGTGTTGGGGTGTCAGCGTGACCCTGTACAGACGTGCCGTGAGGAGGAAGACTTTCTTCTGGGAATCCTAATGTGTGCATGCATTACTTTCACCTGCTAACAGTCATGTCATCATCTATACTATAGTATTATTGGATATATTTTACCACTCCCACATAATTTCCTATCAAAAATAAAATTAAATCTATTTTTAAAAGGTGGCAAAAAATAGTGTAACTCATCATTCCTTGGAAAGCACAACTGTAAGTGAGTGGGTAGGAAATCAGTGTAGGTGGCCAGCAAACTTGAATTTATTTATTTTTTTCTTTGAGATTTGGGATTTATTGAGGGTACAAAAATTAGGTTACACTGATTGCATTTATTAGGTAACGTCCCTCTTATAATTGTGTCCCACCCCAAGACGTGTGCCATACACCATGTCCCTCACCCCCCCTCCTGCCTCCCCTCTCCTGGCTCCCTCATTCCCCTGCCCCCCACCTTGTATTAGCTCATCTATTGCCTTCATATTAGAATTGAGTACCTTGGATTCTTATTCTTGTCATAATTTACTGAGAAGAATGTGTTCCACCTCCATCCAGGTTAATACAAAAGTGGTAAAGTCCCCATCCTCTTTAGAGTGGCTGAATAGTATTCCATGGTACACATACACTACGGCTTGTTAATCCATTCCTGGGTTGATGGGCAATTAGGCTGTTTCCACATTTTGGCAATTGCAAATTGAGCTGTGATAAACAGTCTAGTGTAAATGTCCTTATCATAAAAGGATTTATTTTCTTCTGGGTAAATGCCTAGTAATGGGATTGCAGGATCAAATGGGAGGTCTAATTTGAGTTCTTTGAGGATTCTCCATATTCCTTCCAAGAAGGTTGTATTAGTTTGTAGACCCATCAGCAGTGTAGAAGTGTTCCCTTTTCTCCACATCCATACCAGCATTGCAGCTTTGAGACTTTGTGATGTGGGCCATTGCCACTGGGGTTAGGTGATATCTCAGGGTGGTTTTGATTTGCATTTCTCTGATGATTAGGGAAAATGAGCATTTTTTTCATATGTTTGTAGCCATTTGTCTGTCTTCTTTAGAGAAGGTTCTATTCTATTCATGTCTCTTGCCTAGTGATATATGGGATTGTTGGGTCTTTTTATGTTGATAAGTCTGAGTTCTCTGTAGATCCTAGTTATCAAGCTTTTGTCCAGTTCATAATATTGGAAATATCTTTTCCCGTTCTGAAGACCGTCTATTTGCTTTGGTTGTTGTCTCTTAGCTGTACAGAAGCTATTTGGTTTAATTAAGTCCCAAAGATTGCCATATTTTTGTGACTCATTTTATGAATATTTTAAAAGCATATATTTGCAGAAAAAAATATGTAAAATAAAATGTTGTATTTTTCAGAGGTTCTGAAAAAATATCAATCATCCATCTCCGTGGGTTTGCACAACCTCAGAGACATGCTAAATAAAGACTGGCCTGTATCAGATGAGGCACCTTGTTTCTCACACTCCTTAGATTCCACTTTACTGACAGGACTTGCTCTGCCGAGCAGTCGGAAGATGGTTGCACCCGTGCGGTGTGCTTGTGTCTGGCTGGCCTGCACTACAGTGCAGGTGCAGAGAGGCTGAGATGAGGATTCTTTACGTCTTCACTTATTAGTGATTAAAAACAAACCCAATATTTTAAATACAAAAAAAATAAGAAAAAGAAAAATAGAAGAAATTCCTATTTCCGAGGAAATTTCAGAATCCTGGTAAAATAATAACAGTTTTCCTGCTCACCAATGCTATTTAAGTTATATTTTCAGTATTTGTACATATATCCCTACCAATCTAACTTATCTTTCAATTTTGTGTTGAAAAATGAGTCATAATTCAAGCAATTGAAAAGTTTGCCAAGACGCTCAGGTATTTTCAAAGTAGGTAATGAGTAACAAAATGCTCTGTTTATCTTCATCTCTCTCTTCTTTCTGGTGGAGCTTCTATAAAAGATGGGCTAATGGTACCTCCCTGATAATCTGCAAACATCTGGGAGAAATAGTCATGTTTGAGAATCGAATATCAAAATTATGCCAAGCAACATGACGGCTCTACAGATTTACACAGTCACCAAGTAAAAAGAGTGTAGCAGATGTCTTTATTTTGGGAAATCATTCATACCTGAACAATGAACATCAATAATGTTTTTCTACATTAATTCAGATTACTTCATACATTAGCTCACCATCTTGTGGGCTGAATCTCAATGAGAGACTGATCTAAAAGTAATGATAAACAATGCCAAATTAAAGCAAGATTTAGATATCTAGGAATAGTTGGGGGCAATGCTGATTTACATATGATGAAATGCATGAGTATAGTAATTTGTGTGGATCTTGCTGAATCTTAGAATGTTTTCCTACATAAAACACATAAAAAGGAAGGAAAGCAATTCCCATTTTTGTTTATTTCCCCATGATTTAACAGACGAGAATTCATTATAATTATTTAAAATCTCTTTAATACTAATGTATCAGTGTGCATTGAACAGGACAAAACTCCAAAATATTATGGTCATTTTATCAACCTGTAAGCAGGACCAACTTCACAACAGGTTAGTGCAATGGTTGCCATTAGTATTTCTCAATTCAGAATGCAGTTGTATTTTTATTTATGTTATGTTACCTCAGCTGATCCTCACACGAGCCAAGACAGGATGACATTATTTTCCTTATTGAACCTGAGAAAACCATCCTTGGCTGTGTTAAAGGCCTACACTGAGAGGAAGAGCAGAAATCCAACAGGAATTCAAGACCCTATTCTTCAACCTAAATCTCTACTCTTGTCACAAAACCCACTGTCTCCCAAAAGCATAGTCGACAAAGATCTCTGGATATAAATCACAGGTCAACTAAGACAGGACACAAAAGTGTCCCTTGAGTCTGCTCATATAGGGCTTTATGTTCTCTAAACAGTCCTCAGTCCTGTTAGAACTCGATTCTACCTCAGTCCCAAACACAATGCCAAACACAAGAACCCCAGCTGGGAGTAGAACATTAAATAGACTAATAAAGAGAATAAAAAGAAAATCTTAGGTCACTAGAATGCCATATACTTGCCTAAGTGCCTGTACTGCACATTCACAGCACCACCATGAAGAGGGCGGGCAGGTGACATTATCTGGGCTGGAGAATCACAGCCCAGTCGAAGGCCCAGCTTTGATCTATTCTACATTTTATTTTACCCTAAATGGTGCCCCTGCTTTCTTTTTATCATGTCTTTATCCTGGATTGATCACGTCCTAATGGCTTTACGCTGAGTGAGAATAAACTTTGTTCCATTCCCATATCGCACCTTGGAGATTTGAACAAGGAGAGCTGAATGGGTTCGTGTAGAGGATGGGCATTCACCAGACACACTCCACGGCTGTTTTGAACAATCTGTGATTCCTACCAGGTTGTGGAATTTACCTGTGTCCCCTTTCATGAATGATCTATGAACCAATCCCTTCCACGCCCGCAGTGCGGCGCCCACTGTGACTTCAGGTTAAATCCTCTTCAGTTTCACTGTTGCTGCTTCGCATGAATAAAATGTTTTGTTAATAGGACCAAATATTGATAAATTGTGGATATTTTAGAAAACATAGTCATAGTGATGCCGTTTCTAATTTTAATTCTGTAAAAAGTTAAGTAGCTTAAAAAGTACCCAAAATAAAAAGCTCCTGCTAACCAGAATTCAATTTCAGTAGGTCATACATCAGTTTACAAACAGGTAAAGGCTGATATTTGCAATAGGAGATACTTTTTAAAAAATAAGTCCACATGATTAAGCTGCTACTTCAAAGTAGCAATAGAATAAGCTCAAAATAAGTTTTTAGATTTTTGTAGGCTTTCTGGGAGAATTTGTTTTATGCATTTATAATGAAAAATAGTTGTATTAAATTTACATTAACTTTGCCCTTTTCAGCATTGCAAAAATGTGCAAACTGCATTATAAAAGGGGGTACTTAAAACTTGGAGTTGGGAGCCTTCTATTTTTAAGTGTAAATATTTTGGCTCATTTTAGCTGTGATGGTTCTGACTTAGTTTGAGCTTTTGCTTCCCGACTCAAGTCCCTGAAGTGAGGTTTGCAGTTCCCTGGTTCAGCTGATTGCCAGACATTTGAACAGAGAAAGCTATCCAGCTAAGCATGAAAGGAGTATTTTCCCCTCTGCTCACATATCTTAAAAAATAAAAATGATTTGCCTCTAGTTTATTCCACCTCGCTTCACATTTTCTGCCTCTTCTCTTTCCCTTTACAGATCAAAATAATTTTAGAAGATTATAAATTAGGTCTAAAAAGTTGAAGTTCAAAGCCAGGTATTTCAAAAGGCATACCCACTTGCCAAAGCAGCGTAAACATTATTTTGCCTTTACGTCTTAGTTTACGCCGATTCTGCTCCCCTAGTGCAGAGATGGCGGTGCTGTCGCTGCACGTTCAAGTTCACCGGCTCCACAGAGGTGACACTGTGTCTGTCCACACCCTTCACTATGAACCCAAACTCCTTCCTGGAAGCCTCTGTTCACACTCTCTGGAGTCGGATCCCACCTTGCTCAGGACCCAAAGCTGGGCCAGTATTCCTGTCCCCTCCACCCTCTCCCTCCTCCTCTGCCCTGTGGAGTCTGCTGTCCTCAGCTCCCCTCATTTCCTGCCTCACGCACCTTTTGGGACTCACATCAGACCCTGCTCTGCCTCCACTAGCCCGCAAGTCCCTGTGGCTCTCCACAGCCTGGAGCCCAACGCCCCAGCTCTGGACCACTGGGGGCTGCGGTTCCCCGCACACTGCGCGCCTGTCACGCTCTACTCCGAGAGCACCCCTGAATGTCCCACCAGGTCACTGCGAACCCTTTGCCCCCTCAAGTCCTGCCTGGGTTTTTCCTCCCCTGTGCCCTGTGTGACCTTGCTCTTGGTCTTGGAGCGGGAGATGTTACAGCCCTAATCTCTATTCCCTCTCCCAGACAACTGTTCCCCACTCATGCCTGAAAATATTATTTTCTCTGGGAGCACAGAGAGGATGACCCTACCAGGGGGAACCCCACTGTTCCCAGGCCCCGGGTGAGTTGGTCACCCCCAGACCAGCCGCACCCCAGCATCTTAGTTCCTGGGCCTTCTCGTCTCTGTTTGTGTCCCTGTCCCTGTGCAGCCCCGGCCTGTCCTGCCACTCTCCTGACAGGGAGAACACCCTAGGGCTCACCCTTCTCCTCCCAAAGCCTGTCTTCAGGGGTGTGTGTGGCAGGGGGGTGGATACCACAACCTTTCCCGGGATTACACTGAGGAGCGCTGACACCAGACAGAAAGAGACTCAAACTCATTATCTCAGGGGAGATTCTGGAGGGGAGCCCTGAGGGGTGGGCACCATTGCCAGTGGCGTCCAGCCACCATCTACTCTCCCAGTGGTGTCTTCATTCCATCCAAACCCACAAATTACGTTGACAATATAAGACATAAAATTAATGTTCATAATTCAAAGCCAGGTGCCCCAAGCGATCATTAACAATCAAAACAAAAAATAGGGGAAACAAAAGAAAGAAAGTCACAACACATCATGATCGTGATGTGACCATCATGAGGTTGCTCCTCATGTGACTACAACACGCACTTCACAAATTAGGGTGTAAATTTTACCTTTCCTTGGTTGCTTCAGTGATTCCCATCTATACCTGGGCAGGACTCAGGTGATACTAACCTTTAATTGCTAAGCATTCCATTCTCAGCCTCAAGTTATCAGTGGGGCACTCTGTAACCCCTGGAGGGGCCATCTGGACTCTGGTCCAGTAGGACCTGCCAGGGGCCAGACACCCTATAAACCACCAGGTGACTGTGAGCCGTTCGTGGGATGTGTCTGTGCATGTGGGTTCTGAGGGTCCTGGGCTCTGGTCAACAGACCCCCCAGAAGCCCCTGGCCTCAACTGCAGTCCAAACCTGACTCCCACACAGGTGCTGAGTCAGCCAAGCTTCAGACCCCTGGGACTCAGACACAGGCAAACAGTTGTACTTTCTGTGTCCAGGGCCTGCCTCAGGCTCATTTTCCTTTCCACAAGGTTGACTGAGATCTCTGATTTGCACGGCCACCTCCCTTTCACTTTCACTTCCCTTAACCTTCATTCCCTAACCTACATGCTAAACCCCACGTTTAGCAATTATACCTGCACACAAATGCCTGAAAATGTTTGTGGGTTTTTTTTCTTTTTTGTTGGGGGGAGGGAGATGACAAGAAAAAAGAACAGCTCTGCTGACTTATCTCATTTTTAGTTTATGACTGCAAACTTCATGCATACCCCACTATCTCTCATCACGTAGCAGGAAACTGACGCAGACAGAAGACTCCAGGCACCAGTTGATTAGAGGAAGCAGGTTTATTCTGGCCAGGGGGTAATCGGAGCACCAGTATGTCTCCAAAACCGAGCCCCCAACTCAATCTCTTGCCTCTCTTTTATCCACTTTTCAGGGTGGGAGTGCATGTGAGGGTCACAAAACAGAGAGACATGACATCATCCTTAAGGTCCCGGGCTCAGGAGGGAAGGTCAGATTCACCCGCGTCCTTGAGACTGGTCGGACCACCTGCCCTCAAAGGGGAGGGCAGTCCAGGGAAGTTACTAGGTTACAATCTAGGGCCCCCGTATGTCAAGGAGGAAACATACAGACAACAGAAACGCCTGCGGCTTGGCTGAGGCCTACACAGGGCGGCTAGGGCAGATTATTTTAGTTCTGCTTTTATTTTCTTGCCTCAGTCCTACTGCTTACCTAGTCAGGTATCTTCGCAATAATTAGTTTGCCCATTTCCTCCCTTCAGAACACCAGCATCTCCCATTTTCTCTCCCATCTGACACTGACTCTTATGTAACTGAGGAAATACAAGAATGTCCAGAGTATCTGCCCCCCTGTCCACTCCGAGTCTGTTCAGCCGTCCTTCTCTCAGGCCCAGGCCCTCCTGAGCACACGCCAGGCCACCCCCTTGCCCTCAGTCTCCATCTCCTCTCTGAGTCTTACACATCATCTTTATCCTCCAATGACCCTCGTCTGTCCTCATAAGCATGTTCTAATATCTCCTGTATTTCCAAAATCTGGGTCCTTGAACACCCTTTCAGACACCACCCTATCTTCTTCCCCCCTTCATAGGAAAACTGAATTCAGTTGTATTTGTTCCTCACCTCCCATTTTCTCTGAACCCAAACCAACCAGATGTTTACATCACAATTTCATAGAAGGGGAAAAACAGCTTTCCCAAGGCCTCTGGTGAATTACCTGTTGCCAAGTCCGTGATGGATCCTGTTTTCCCTTTGGTCTGCCTTTGCCCATCTGACATGGGTATACACACGTTTTCCTGTGAGATAGTTCTAATGTGGCCCCTGGGACACCACATGCCCTGGGCTTTTCTCCTATCTTACCGCCCACTCTTTGTTAAAAGCCTTTATCGGATCCTTCATCTCTTCTTGTTCCCTAAATATTAAACTATCCTAGGTCTTTTTTCCCCCTTAGTTCTCTGTTCTCTTTCTATACTCACATTCTTATATAAGCCAATACCAGTTCTTAGACTTTAAATACCATTTTTAAATTGATGAATCCCAAATTTCACATTTTGGACCCCCATCTCTCTCCTAAATTCCAGACTAGTAATCGAAGTTTCCAATCAGATGTCCTCACTTGGATATCTAATAGTCACTCTAATGATAACGTGTCAAGACTCACAACACCTGCAGGTTAGTGACTCTCTGAAACCACTGATGACATTGGTGGGTTCAAAGTCCATCTAGGGGCGTCCTGAAACCTGGGTCAGAGACTGTGATGATACCTGTTGCCAATTACTTACTTCCATGTAATTATTTCATCTTTCAGTAGCCTATCCATTTTCTATTTTCTGCATTTTGAATGTAGTATTTGCAGGTTGTGTTTCCATTAATACTTTTCTTAAGTAAAGGCTTGCATTACTGATTTTAATCTTCATTCTTTTCTAATGTAGAGCCTATAAATGTCACTCTTATCACAGTACTTGCTCTGGAGTTTGCAATATACACTTGCACGGTTGTAACTCCACTTTCAAACGACACTCCATAACCTCCTGTGTAGTCTGAGTTTATAACTGGGAATTCTCAATTCCTTCCTGTCATCCTTTGTAAAACTTTAGTTATTCATTTCACTTGTTCTTCATATATAATCACTAAATGCTTTGTTGTTTACTATTTTCAATGAATAATTGACTAAGAATAAGAAAGATAAAATATTATTTTACCTTCATTTATTTATTATCTAAAATTCTTCATTTATTTATATAGATATACAGAAATCTGTAGATTTGTATGGCTCAATTTTAAGTTTCGGGCATATATAATTTTACTTTTTTTTGTAAACATTTCTTGCAGTTACAGATTACCTTTATTTTATTTGCCTGAGAATATCCTTGTTGCCACCCAAGTTTTGAAGTACAGTTTCACTGGATGCAGAATTCTAGGTTAGTGGAATTTTGTTGTTGTTGTAATGCTTTAAACAGGCTGTCTCCACCCTTCTCTGCCTTCTGTAGTTTCTTAATTACAATTATTATCCTTGTTTCTCTACAGGTAAGGTGTTTCTTTATTTCTTTTTTTAACTCTAACTTTCTTCAAGATTTTCTCTTTATTGTTGATGTCCTGAAGTTTGAATAGTTATTGATTTCAGGTATTTAACTTGCATGATCTCTAAGCTGCCTGAATCTTTGATTGGGTGTCTATCATTGATTTGAGCAATTCTCAAATATAATTACTTCAACTATTTCTTCTACTCTTTCCTGTATTTCTTATCCTTCACGTGTCCCATCATCTGCATGTTACACCTTGATGCTTGTTCCAGCGTCCTTAGATACTCTGTTTCAGTTTTTTTTATTTTTATTTTTACCTATTCTTTCTTTTCTCTTTGTTATTGAGTTTGGGAAGTGTTATGGTCTGAATTGAAATTTATATATTGAAGCCCCATCCCCCAGTACCTCAGAATGTGACTGCATTTATAGAAAAGGTCTTTAAAGAGGTGATTAATATTAAAAGAGGTCATTGTGGAGGGTCAATATGGCTGATGTCCTTATAAGAATTAATTGGGACAAAGACAGGCAGTGGGAAGGCCACAGGGAGACAGAGCGAGAAGGTAGCAATTCACAAGCCAAGGAGAGAAGCCTGGAGAGAAACAACTCTGCTAACACCTTGTGCTTCTGACTTCCAGAGTCAGAGCATATAAATTTTTGCTGTTTATGCCACATGGTCTGTGCACTTTGTTACAGCAGCTTTAGCAGATTAAAATGCTCATCAAAGCCGTCTTCATTTCTGTTAGTGTCTTTCCAGCATTTCTTTAATTATCAATCTCTTTACACCACACATGCAAGAACATATTGACTATGGTTCCAGCAGACCCCTTAGCCTGTTAGTCATAGTGGTTCTAAATTCTCAGTCAGATAATTTCGAAATCACTCTCCTGTCTGAGTCTGGTACTAACATCATCTTTGTCTCTTCAGATCATGCTTTTTATTTTCTAAAATGCTTTGTAATTCTTTGATGAGACCAGAATGTGATATGTTGAACTAAAGGGACTGAAGTGAATAGGATTTAGTGTGAAGTTTTAGGTTGAGTGAGGTGTGCGTCAGGCTATATTTAATGTTTGTCATTGACAGAGGCTAAAATTTCATCCAGTGACTTTGTGTTTTACTCCTCCTGTGGGGTTTCCCTAAAGATTCCTTCTTAAATAGTCTCAGCCTTGCATTTCTTGCTGCTATTATTGTAATTCCTTGCTATTATTGAAGAGCCTTGTTGATGGGGTGGTAATGTGTGAAGGGAGAAGGAACATTCTAGGTTTCTACATTGAGATATCAGTCTTCTAATGGGCCTGAACTATAATCTTCTCAGCTTTCCCCCACATGAGGTAAGACAGGAAAGCCTGAAAAGGATTGACTCCTCTCCTTCCCCGAGGGTGGTTAGACTCCAGTAAAACCCAGGTCATTAAACAGTTATCCTTGAAGGCAGGCCTTTGTTAATGATTACAAAGTGTTCTGGGTATATTACAAAATGACTACCCCCCCACCACCACCACCACACACACTTCCTACTGGAAGTGGAAGTTATTTTTCTCTTTTATCCCAAGGACCTGGTGAGGCTGCTCCCTGTAGAAGACCCATATCCACAGGTCTTAATCATTCAATATAGTCCATGATTAGCCTCCAGCAATGGGTGAAGACTGTTTAAGTCAGCAGTGGTTCTCAACCTGGGGTTGCAACCCCTTTGTAACAATGGAAATATATCACAGCATTAGGAAGGTTGAGAACCATTGCTTTAAGTATTCATGGTAGGCTCTGACTGTGTCTTTTCCTCTTCATGATCTGTTGTTTTATAAAATCTGGTGATTTTTTCTATTACCTAAATTCCCTGAGGGATGTGTGTGTGTAAATATATATATATATATATATATAGAGAGAGAGAGAGAGAGAGAGAGAGAGAGACTCACTCCGTCACCCTGGATAGAGTGCTGTGGCATCATAGCTCATGGCAACCTCTAACTCTTGAGCTCTGCCTCAACCTCCTAAGTAGCTGGGACTATAGGTGCCTGCCACAATGCCCAGCTAGTTTTTCTATTTCTTGCTTTCTTTTCTTTTCTTTCTTTCTTTCTTTTTTTTTTTTTTAGTAGAGACAGTGTCTCACTCTTGTTCCAGCTGGTCTTTAACTCCTAAGCTCAAAAAATCTATCCAGCTCAGTCTCCCAGAGTGCTAGGACTACAGGCATGAGCCACCACACCAGCCTACACAGATTTTTCTGATTTTCATTTTGTTTAGTTTTGAGGAGTGTGTGTGAGCAAGGGAAGTGACAACTTCCAAGCTGTTTATATTTGAGGTCAGACACAAGAAGTCCAGAACAAAACTTTTTAAATTACCTCCGGCTGATATTTATTTTTGTCTTCTCACTACTACCAAACTGGAAAAGGTGGCTGACAAACTAAAAATAAAGTGTGAAGAGCTGATTCCTAGTTTAAAGGTATGGAAGACATTGGAGAGCATCAGAACCACCAGGGCACAGTTCCTCGAGTGTCTACCACACAGGAGGGACCAGAATCCCTGTAACTGAGTGAACAAGGTAAACAAGGATCCTCCCACTGCAACTGTGGTGGGAGACTTCCTGGGGACAAGAGGCCAGTCCCACGTACAACATCCAAATCTGAGAGTTTCTAAAGCAGGGGTACGCAGACTTAATGCACCTTAGAGTTACCTGGAAACATAAAAATCCTGATGCCCACACAACATTCAATTAAATAGAATCATCAGTTAAGACAGACTCTTTGGGATGAGAGGCCAAGGTCTCAGTGTAAGTTAAAACTCCTTGATAACCAGTCATGGATGACAATCACAGTCCTAAAATACCAAAGAGTCGAATTGAAATCTCGGTGATTATTCAGCAAAGTTTAGACTTTATTTCTTACATGAGGGAGGCAGAGAAGTTGACTTCTCAGCAGAGTACGCTGCCTCATCCTGGGGTCTCCAGGGAAATTGCCACAGAAGGACAATCTCTGGGGGTTCTTCAAAACCACAGAATATGAAAAGAATTCAGAGGCACCAGATAGGTTGGAGAGTCAAAAGATGGGAGGGATTAACTCTTCAAATATGTAGTTAGATAGGAAATCTGGTTTACTTCCCCTGTATGAATAGAACCAGCTTCTCTTTCCCTTTATTTAAATACACTATCCACTGTTTACCAACCCCCTGCCACTTACCTACTCTCTCTCTCTATCCAGGTTTCCCAGGGACTTGTAATATTTTCAGCCCTATCTTTGCATATGCATCTTTGTTGGAAATCAATAAAGCCTTGTGAAGAGGTCAGAGAGGGGACACATTTTCTTGGTCTTACTACTCAGCCTGAGTTAAAGTAAACCTTCTCCAGGCATTCTCAGACATTGTGCTTTAAACTGGTGTGAATCATTTATTTTCTGTGAAGTTTTCTAGCCGGCTTCCAAACTAGGTTGGGGTTCACTTGCAAAACTCCCTGACACTTACATAGGTGCCAAAATGTGCATTTACACTGTCTCCGGGGACACACCTGTGCTCAGGACTGGAAACACAAACTCACAACCCCTCCCCTTTGGCGCTGCCTTCTTGGTTTTGGGTTTATTTCTGGTGATGCGCATAGGCTCTGTATCCTTCAACTATGGGGCACACTGCTGATCCTGGGGTTGGGCTATGATGGTGAATAGAATTCAGCAAGCCCGGTCGGTCGTAGGATTATTAATGCAGTGGCACACTATACAGAAGGATCTATTAAAAACAGGTGATTTGTTTTAGTCTACATTTTATGGTTCTTCCCAAGACACTTTAAATGTAACAGATGTACACCAGGGACTCTTGATTTTGAAAATGCTATGAGAAGTATGTGATGGTTTTAAGGGGAGGTCGTATTCTCACATATCCAACAAAATTTAAAGTGATAGTTAAGGAACATGAATATGAAGGGGAGTTAAATTATGACCTGTGCAGGGATATCTCTGTGGACTTGGGAAGGCTGCAGTACTTGGCAGAGTGAGAGTGACGGCTGGTGCACAGAGGAGGTGAACGCAAGCGGGGGGGAAGCCCCTGCTATAAGTAACTATGCTGATGACAGGGTTTATTTCAATTTCTTGAAATTTGTAGTAGGTATTTTGACAGAATTGAAACTCTGCCCTGGAAGTTATGACAAAAGCCAGGAAAGGTGGATTAATCTTAATGTAAAGCATACTTGAACCCTCAGTCACACAGTTCCTGGGGTGAAGAGTACCCCAAATTGCCTGTGTCTGGTTGGAAGCTGAGCATTCCTCAGATGCATGGGAGGCCAGACACAAGTGCCACTGAGTGAGCTGGTGGTACGAAGGTCATCTGTTCATTTTGTGCCTTGCTGAAACTCATACTCACATTTCTGAACAGAATGATGACTGTGGTCCCTAGTTTTCTTTTAAAGTTTTTTTTGTTTTTGTTTTTATACTCTTATCAGCTAGCATTTCAACATTATATTTCAATTCTTTTGACTTCTAAAAATAAATCATGACGGAAATTAGTGCCCTCAGAATTGTCAGGATAACAGGCCAGTTCTACAGGATCTCAAGATCCTGCCTATATAATTTCTTTTTTTTTTTTTTTTTTTTTTTTGAGACAGAGCCTAAAGCTATCCCCCTGGGTAGAGTGCCATGGCATCATGCTCACAGCAACCTCCAACTCCTGGGCTCAAGCGAGTCTCCTGCCTCCGCCTCCCAAGTAGCTGGGACCACAGGCGCCCGCCACAACGCCCGGCTATTTTTTGGTTGCAGCCGTCATTGTTGTTTTGGCGGGTCTGGGCTGGGGATTCGAACCCGCCACCTCAGGTGTACGTGGCTGGCGCCTTAGCCGGTTGAGCCACAGGTGCCGAGCCTGCCTATATAATTTCAAAGGATACTGAAAATAAAAGAAAAGCTTTCCAAAATGCTTCCTCTAATGGGTGTCAGCTTTCATTAGCACCACATTCAAGGTCTCCATTGTCAAAACTAATCATCTATCTCTATGCAATTAATACCTTTTTTTCCTAATTGCATTCCCCCAGTCAGTATCTAAGGCAAATTCATGTCTCCGTTCTGTCTGCTAATGGTTCACAAAATGTTTTAATAAGTTTTAAGCCAGAAAAAGGATTTCTGGATAATTAATTTGGTAAGTTGTAGGTTAAACAAAGTTAAACGGAACTATATATTGATGAATCTCTTACAACTTCTGAAACGCATACCTAGGAAGTCACAATATTAACTATTCCTCAAGGTTATTTCACCCTGGAATTTCAAAATTTGACAAACATGAACATATTTTTAAAATCTGTCCTTCTCTCTGTATTCGGTGTCATGAACATTTCCTTTATGACGTATTTACAGCTGAACTAACTACCGCCCGTTTACACTGGGAGGATTCTTAAACTCACGAGATAAACCCCTCTTGTCTTGGAAGGTCAGCTGTCATTTACTTGTCACAAGTTCTCATCACCACTTGTATTCCAAAACCCAAGCTCTGCCAGTCTCTCTAGAAAGAGGTAGTAATACTGTGCCAAGTTTTCAACTGTCAGCATTTTTAACTCTCAGAGGAAGGCGCTGGAAACCCTTAAGGAGGTGAAGTTAGCAGGATTGAGGAAATTAAACAGAAAGAAATGTAGAATGAGAGAGCTTGGAGTGACTCAAAATGCTCTGTGCTTCCCCAACTGATGTTTTTAGGAAATGTGAGGAAAACGTAACTCTCTTTTCCCCACGCACAATTATATAGTAGATTACAGGGAGAGCAGAGAGCAAAATTCCAGATCAAACAAGAGGCTGCACACCCACCCTGCTCTTAATAAACATAAGGGTGTGGAGGGCTGGAAGCACTGGGAAACAGGTGCCCAAGATCAAGGGTGGTGGGGGCAGGGCCCACAACCAGGGCAACAGGTGCCCAAGATCACAGGTGGTGGGTACAGGGTCCAGGACCACAGCGCCTGCCTCAGGACGCCGCATGCTTCCACACAGACCAGCTCCCCACCTATGGCTCATCAACTCTTCTTTCCTACAAGAGGAATTTCCATGCAGTGACCGGGTTATGCTGTTATTTTGGCAAATAGACAGGAATAGTTAGTCAACATTTCCCAATCCAATGTTTCTCAGGGACTAAGTTACATCCAGAAAGGGGTTAATGTATTTCCATAGCAATGCGGAGTCCATTGTTCATAAAATCATTATTGATTGCTGATTACTTCTGTAACTGATAATTAATCTGTATTAATGAACAAACATGAGTGTGTGTGTGTCTATGTGTTAGATAAACTTCCCAGGATCTATGGACTACTTTCAAAATGAACTACTTACAGGGTGCTTAGTGGAAGTCCAATAACACACCTAAAGTATTAGAGCAGTCACAAGGCTATTCAAAGGTAGATTAACTATTATATAACTAACAAAATGCTACGTTAATACATCTTATTTCTATACAAAATTGTAAAGGACAGACTGTGCATTTTATAAGCAGTAGATTAACTCAGAACATTATTAAATGTGATTTGATACTCAATAATTTAGTAAATGAAAATGAGCTAAAAGGCTGTGTAAGTTATGGGAGTAGTGTCTGGAGTCTCCAGAAATTATTGTAGATTTAATTAGAAAGGAAACTGTCCTCTTGGATTTTAGTAGTACGTGTAAAAATTTAATGAGACTAAAAGTGATATCTGGCCATGAGATTGGTTAAGTACAGGTTGACTATCCTTTATTTGAAATGCTTAGGACCAGAAGTGTCTCAAATTTGGGGTTTATTGCCAGAGTTTGAAATATTGCATAATACACTTACTCTACATCCTAATCTGAAAATCTAAAATCTGAAATGTTCCAATCAGCATGTTCTTTGAGCATCAAGTCAGCTCTCAGAAAAGGTTTGAATTTTTTTAGCCATTTGGATTTCACATTTTCAGATCAAGGATATTCAATCTGTAATTTCTTTAGCTATTGCCAGCTCCCTTTTAATGTTATAGGTAAGATATCACAACTCAGATTAAAATCTGTGATTTTTAAGATTTTGCATGCACTAACTTGGCTGGTTGTGAACATGGTGCCACAGTCCCTTGCAAAGCAAAGTCCTTGCGATTATTTACTGCTCCTCCCCTTTGAGCCTTCACTCTGCAGCCCCGTCCACTGTACAGAACTGAACGAAAGTTCCGGGCAGGCTTCCACAGAGCCCCGTGTCAGAAGAGCCCCCAGATCCTTTTAGTGTCTGCTGTTCTCATATTGAAATCTGCAGTCATTTTGAAAAAAGGGCTTCTCGTTTTCATTTTGTGCTGGGATCTGCAAATTACGCAGCTGATCTTGGCTCCGCCGTCTCCCACCCTGCACCACTGCGTCTCAGGGTCACACTGATGTAATACTGTCTAATAAGAGGTAATCTGGGGGAGCATTGCTTCACAATGACAGAGTATTTTTAAAATACTATGCAAAGCAACATCTGCCCTCAAATTTAGAAAGATTTCATATATTTTAGAAACATACACCATGTTGTTAGCCCTAAGATCTATATCTGGGCTTGTCTTATAAAACTAACAGGATTTGTCCTTCTACTGTGAAATAATCTCTATCATTTTTGCTCATTTCGGATTGTTTGCTTTAATATGCATGAAAAAGCCTGGTCCCACAGTTTTTTCCCGTTTCTTCCTGCCCTAGTTTCCAGTAAGTGGAGTGTGCATTGATAAGTACATGAAGGAATATAGACACACGCACACACACACATGCTCACGTGCACACACACACTCACGTGCACACGTATTCAAGCATCTTATTGAATTACTTTCGTAATCTCTGTGTGTGATGCTCGTGTCATTGAAAATTAGTGTCTTTGTCTTTATAACTTTTCTCATATGCAGGATTTTTATTTGCCTTGTGCCCCCTGCAGTACAATTGAAAGGTAATATGAAGGGTAAGAAAGAATCTATTTTGACAAATAACTAAGCTGCAACGTAATAATCTGATACCTGAGCCTCCAGCTGTCACATGCAATCACAAGTAAAGGAGAGAATGAAGTGAGGGATTGCTTTCTAAGGAAATTAAGTTATTATCTTGGGGATATTGCAAAAGTGTGATTTGAAAGGGCATGCACGTGGCATAAGTGTTCTTCAGGTTTCAGTGGATTCCTGAATGATCCTGGGTGAGATAAATCGTGGCGATGTGCTTGTCTTGCGTCTAAAGTCACATCCTGCTCGTGTCAGGAAATAAACTCCTCTTGAGCAAAGGGCCTTGCTCAGAGCCTGGAGCAGCTGAGGCAGGCTGCAGCTCAAAGCTGTTTAAGGTGACTCAATTCTTGGCTGTACCACCTTGGGCTCTCTGGGGCTAGCTGTAATGTTCCCATTTGTGCTTTGAGATTTTTCTTTGATAATTAAGACAGCCACTGGTACAACATTTTGAGGCACCTGCCCATACAAATGGCTCCTGCTGGGATGACCGAGGAAGCCATGAGGTTTTATACATTTTCTCATTGGGCCAAATGTCAAGATGCAGAGCATCAAAGTTCTGAATTTCACTGAAACTAAGGTAGAAAAAAACTGTGACATTTGCAGCTGAGAAATAGAGACCTGATACACGGGGAGCGAGCTGACAGGTTAAAGATGTGGAACCACAGTTTTTGTTTAGATGGTTTTCAAGATAGCTTGCAACATTTGGTTAAAAACTTCAGGCGTACTTCTTTCAAAGGCTGAATTTAATTAACCTGTAGATTAAGATTCTTACTAAATGGCATTTTGCATTTTGTTCTGTTCCATGCTATTTATGCAGTATTTAACTTTTAAGAAACTTGCATTAATCAATATTACATTATAGTTTTAATGCTACTACCACAATAGACATGTGCTTAGATATTTTTGCTATTCAGAAAGTCTGGAATCAGTAAATAAAAGTGAAATAATTAACAATGAATACCTGCTACTTTCACTCTGTGTACCCAACCTGGTCTTCTTCTATTCAAGGCTTGACACAATTGTCTGCCATTCAAGAAATGCAGGGCCCACCTCCTATACTGCACGGCAGTGGGGCTCTTGTGATGACCTCACGTATGTTTCCATGGTAGCAAATGCATATGGAAATAGCACAGCACCTTGATTTATAGTTGACCAGAGACAGACTCCTGAATTACACACATTAAAAGGGCAATTTCAAGAGAAATTCTCAGGTTGAGAATTCTGCAGTGCAAGAAGATAACTAACATGGTATTTATAATTTTAATGATTATGTATTTCTACTTCTGAATTTGAAGTAGCACTTTGATCAGTCAAATGCCTAGGAATTCAAATATTGAAAGGAAGGTAGGTATTAGCACCAGAGTAAAGGGATATAATTTCAACAGCTCACCACTGGTATGGTCTATGCTGTTTCCTGACCCTGGGTGTCTTAGTCTTCCAAGCCTGCCATACAAAATGCCACTAGCTGAGTGGCTTAAAAAACAAACATTTATTTCCTCACAGTTTCAGAGGCTAAAAGTTTTAGATCAAGGTGTCAATTCTTTTCTTGGTTCATAGGTGGTTGCTTTTTTGCCATATTTTCACACAGCTGAGAGAGAGAGAGAATATGCTATTTGGTGCCTTTTCTCAGGGGGACACTGATCCTATTGGATTGGGGCCCCATCCTCATGACCTTGTTTAATCTTTATTACCTCCTTACTGTCCTCATCTTCAAATATCCCTGTATTTGGAATTAGGATTTCAGTGCAAGATTTTTGTGGGAACACAAACACTGAGTCCACAAACACCAAGGCTCATCTGCTGTGTCTCCCAAAGCCTTTGCTGTCCAACTCTAACCAAGTTATCTGAGCTCTGGTGGCCTGTGAAAGTCCATGGAACAGTGTAACTTTAACTTTTAGAAAACCAGTTGTGAACTAGAGATGAATAAAAATAAAAAATAAGCCATACATTAAAAATAAATAAATAAATCTCCTTCTATAATATCTGCAGGAAAATTAAGAGAGTGAATGTTTTCATTCGTCTTACAAGAAGGCATCTACACCTTCTGGTTGTCACACTGATGCCTGGCTCCTCAACTCCTTTGTTCAGGGATCCTAGAGGCCTTGACCTGCCCTCATTTATTTTAGGGAAAGTGGTGAGAAAGGGCACTCAGAACAAAACCTCACCCCCAGTCAGAGTGCTCAATCATGTTAATACAGAATCCATATGGTTTGTTAAAAATATTTAAAGGTAACCAAATATTTAAACCCTTTTATGATGGAATAATGTCACGTTCGGCAGCATAAAACAATGGTTCTGCTACCACACCATATATGCCTTTTTTAAAACATCATATTCTATAATATAAAATGATGAACTAATGGGGCTTATGGGAAAAAATGAGCTCTTCCTAAGGCTGTGGTAACTTCACAACCAGAGCCCTAGAAAGCCAACAAGATCTCGAACACACAGGCCTGGCCAGTCTGCTAGTATTGCCAGGAAACACCACCAGCAGACCTTTGCAGCTGCTCACAGTGGCAGAGCTTTGAGGATTTTATTTCTAATAGAACCTACTTCCATCAAAATTAAGGATATAACTCTGGGGTAACCACTTCAGTTACAGAATACGGTTCTGTCTTTTGACACAGGAAGGAATTTCTTTGACGCTTCCTCTGCCCTGGCATCCTTCTTACATAGCCTCAGGTATTGAAACCCTATTTCTTACATTGAAGTAGGACACTTCTCCAAAACATTGCTCTTTTTCTCCCCTGAAGATCTTCATGTATTGCTGATACTTTATCTTAAACCCTGAGAAAACTTGATCACAATCTCTTGAAATTATTAACGAGCGAGAACTGTGCATGAACTAACAGGATTCCTGCAAATTAACATTATTTTTCTATAGTAGGAGTTCATTTGAATCAATGCATTATTATAGCAGAGCAGGCTGTATTTAGAGGGACGGTTGAGGAATAGAAAAGAGAGCAGACTAAAATCACTGTGGAATACAGAAGTCCTATTCCCGGCGAACGGTATCTGCACCTGGTGCCATGTGACTTCCCGGACTTTAAGCCTCAGGCACACATGCCTGCTCCTGCAGCATGTCAGTGACTTATCAGGGACTCACTCTGAGCTTCTTCACATGGGAATGTTCTCATCCCCCACTCCTCCTCCCTCCCTGCTTAGATCTCCTCTTCCTCTTAAGCTCCACACGCCCAGCTGCTCCACTTCACTCCTGACAGCTCTGCTTCCACCCGACCCCTGAGAGAGCAGAGAGAGCAGGGCGCTCCTTCTAACCCAGCCCTGCACCAGGCCCCCTGCTGGGAAGAAGCCTTCAAACCCTTTACAGAGCTTCCTTTTTCTGGTAGTAGATGAAGGTGGGTTTTAGATCGCAAGGGAGTTTCTGAAATTGAAGTGTGGAGGTAGCAGAGTCAAGACGGATTCTGAATATAGGAGTTTTGACTTTCTACAGATACAGTGGCAAGATAGACTCAAACATTTCAAAATGCTATGGAATAATTTCCAGAAATAAGCAGAGGTCCTTTAAGCAAATGCACAGAGTCCATGAGGATCATTGAGAAGAGAGTGGCTGGAGAAAGACATGAAGCCTGATGAAGCCAGAGAGGAGACCCTGGACGCCTCCTTCTCAGCCACCCCCACGGCTGCCTGTATCAGAGACTAAGGTGGGACAAGAGCCCCCACGCCCCTTACCCTTAGGTACAGGCCACCGCAGACAGGGTGGTGGACTCTCACACTCTCACTTCTGGGCATTTCAAACCAGCTTTTCAAAACCTGCCTGTGCCGATATTTGCCATTACTCCTCGCTATCCCTCTAACTTCCCCTACATACACCTGCTTCCTGAAAAGTGAACACAGGGATACCGATGGAGAGTTCCGTTTCCTTCTCTCTCGTATCATGTGTACAATTTTACTGCTTCCCCTTATAAATGAGAATCGTAAACTCCATGGGATCCATGGCATCTTATATGCCTACTTTCAACATTAGAATTCAAGACTTACCATCAATAAGATCCACTACTTGTTATTAAAAAAAAAAAAAAAGTCTGTTCAGAGAGCTGGTTGAGGGGGGAATGTGTCCTTTCTGTCCCCTACTTGAGGGCACTCTGTCCACCACTTCTTTTTTCCCACTTCTAATGTCTCCCTCTTAAAATCATGTCCATTTCAATCAACTTGCAGACTGCCAGGAATAGAACCAAAAATAATACTAAAATAATCATCCCCAAATTTTACATAAATAAATATTTTAAGTACAATAAAATTAAGATCATCCTTTACAGTTCCCCGTACAGACCATGTTCTGTCTGCCTTCTCCTCATCCTCCCAGAATATGTGCCCATGTGAATTCTAACAGAATCATATTTGACAAATGGGTCTTCCATTTTTTAACCATGTATTTTTCAAACTATCCTTTACATAAAAGATTAACAAAGGACTAGATGAAGTACACAATGTAAAGAAATTATGAACATTTTATGAAATTATTGGTATTAAGTCTTCAATCATTCCTGCAAAAAAGAAAATAAACCAGAAACTAAATCCTTAAGTGTTGATAACCCCCTTGTCACATAAGAAGCATTGTGCACAAGGCTGTCTGAAACCAAATCAGAATTTCCCCTAAGCAGTAGGGTAAGAAAGGAGAAGAGATTCAGGGCCATTTGTGACTCTAGAACATGAGACCATGATATCATGACTCTAAGGATTATAAACTACCCTTAAGTTCTTGAGAACTTGAGGAAAGTAATAACTGAATTCACTCAGTGGATATCAAACATCGAGAGTCTCTTGCTGAAATGCATGAGAAGATCAGTGGAATTAGATAAGGTTTTTTTCAGTGGATGTTATAATTCTAATAACTCTGTGAGAAAGACTTAAAGAGCTGAGATAACAAATAATGAAGATTTATCTGTTGAAACCAATCCTAAATTTCAGTTCCAAATGAATAGGGATAGTGTAGAAAACACAGTACTTCTTTTATTTTGATTTATTTTTACCAAGCTGTGAGAATTTTCATTTATAACATTAAATCTTTAAAAACATCAATAAGTTGTTTTCCTTTGATGCTTTTCTTCCCATTCATTTCTCCTTTTGAATTAAGACTGACAGGTGGATTAATTTCTATTAGCAGAGAGCTGAGTGAAAGAGAACATACATTCTGGAATGAGAACGGTTAGGTTCACAGCCTGGTGTTTACATCTGCCTGTTCCAAGAGCTTCATCTATTTAATCTTTAATTTTCTCAGAATTACACATGAAATTAAGAATAAGACAAACACAAATGTGTTTTATATAAAGAAAATAAAGTATTTACCTTGTAAGATTGCTGTGAGGATAAAAAGGGACAACCTATGTAAATATCTCCTGGTACCTAGTAAGGTCTTAGTAAATGACGGACATCACTACTGTTACGACTGCCATTTAAAGTAATTTTCTTAATAAACATCAAGCAAAAATTAATCTTCATACTAAACCTAAAGAGCAGTTTAATTTGAACAACTACAGCTAAGTAAGTTGTAGAAAAGAAAAAATAACATTTTTGTTTTGGAAAGGTGAATGGACCAAGTCAATGTTTATCCTATCAGGAAAAAGACCAAGGATAGAAATAAAGAAGCCATGTCAACATAAAGGAATAAAGATGACACTTGAGGGAGAAGCCCAAACCCCCTACCAGAGCGTGAATCAAGAGAAGCAATAGTGGAACTTAGAAACCCCTCCCTAATTCCAACATGCAGTGGGAAGTGGTAAAAAAATCACATGACACTTTTTAAAACTTGTTCCACTTACTGTCTTGATTTTCATAGCATCCCATGGACCATGTGTCATTGCATCAATTCAATAAGAAAAACAAAAAATTAAGGTTCCCAAGAGGTTGATGAGAACATACCCCATCGTTGCACAAGCCCCACGAGCCATCTGTAGTGTTCTTTACCTGTTTATCCTAGTGGTCTGTAGAAATGGTATCAAGAAAAAAGTCTTTGGATGGACTGACACTCAATGGTTTATTCCTGGAAAACATAATTTATTATATAAGAAAAGAACTGGTGGGACCACACCTATAGTGCATCTTACTAGGTACATGTGCAACTTACTAAATGTAGAATATAAACATTTTAACACAATAACTAAGAAAATGCCATGAAGGCTATGTTAACCAATTTGGTGAAAATATTTCAAATCATATACAAAACCAGCACATTGCACCCCATGACTGCATTAATATACATGACTATGATTTAATTAAAAAAAAGAGATGTATGAAAACATATGTGAGGAGAAATTTATTTCTCCCTCATTGGCCTCTCTTTTTATCCCGTGTTTATTTTGCTTCTGTTCTTTCTTTTCAATCTCTTTGTAAACTTTAAATTCATGTTTGCTCTTACTGACGTTTTCACTAGTTTTCAACACTAGTGAAATAAGTGAAAAATAAATAAAAATATAGAAAATTTCAGGAAAGACACTGAAGATATAAAAAGAATCAAATGGAAATAGAGAAATGAAAACCATGATAATGAAAACAAGAAACTCAATAGATGAATCTAATAGTAGGAAAGAGATGACAGAAGATGGAATCAATTAATTTAAGAACTATAGAATCCACTCAATCTGAACAACAATGAGAAATTAGAATAAAAAAATGTAAACAGATCCTTGAGACCTGTTGTCCATCAATTAAAATTCAAAATTTGTTTCTTTGAAGTCACAGAGAGAAAGAAGAAATTGAATAGGGTCTAAAGTTGTTTGAATAATTAATGGGTAATAACTCCCCACTACTGGCAAAGATTACAAACCTCTAGATCTAAGAAACTGAGAAAACCTCAAGAGAATAAATCACTACCTCTTTCCCCCAACTCAATATGCAGGAAGAAATTATAATTAAACTTTTGAAAAATTAAGGCATGGAAAAAATTCTTAAGGCAGAAAGAAAACCTACATGTTGTCTACTTGGGAACATTTGAATGACAGCAGACTTCTGTCTGAAGCCAGGGAAGCTAAAAGGAAATAGTACAATGTTCTTCCAGTTTTGAAAGAAAAGAGCTGCCTATTACAAATTCAATATTTGGTGAAATCATCACTCAGAATTAAAAGAGGAATACAAACATTTTCATGTAAGGGACACTGAAAGTACTTGTTAGCAGACCTACCTTCAAGGATTGTATAGAGAAAGTTCATCATAAAGAAAGGAATTTTAAAAAGAAGAAACTTAGAGCATCAGGAAGGAGAAAAGAACAGCAGATGGAACAAAACGAAGGGTGTGTACAATACAATATTTTTCTGTTCATGAATTCTATATGCCAGAGTTGATAACTGAAATTTAAAGTATAGCTCCATCTAATATTCAAACTGGTACTTACTGAGATTTTTTATAGGAATTTCAGGAATCTTTAGAGAACTGATATAAGAGACATGACCCAGAGAAATGAAAAAAATAAGTCCACATCAAATCCTATACATGCATGTTCATAACACCTCGTAGGTCACAGCTCAAACTGGAATCAAACCAGACGTCCCACAATAGGTGAGTGGACAGGCTAACTGCAGTACATCCGTACCATGGAATGCTACATAGCAACAAAAATGACTGTATTAATGATACGTACAACTCCGATGACTCTCCAGAGAAATGTGCAGTGAGCACAGCCAATCTCCAAAGATCAGAAATGTGGAGCATCTCAGGGGCAGAGAAGGGTTAGAGACAGACAGGAAAGAAAAGTTCATTTTGTTCTAACGCCCCCATGCCTTTCCATTTCTGTATTTTCTGCTTTGACATCTAGGGTTTTACTGACCCACAGAGACTACCCCTCCCAGAATTAATAATTTTCTATAGATAGCAAACATCTGGCTAGAATTATCCTCCAGCCAGTTCAGAGCTCACACCCAACCACCTCACTTACAAGGTTCTTCCATCTTTGAAAGAAAAGAACTGCCAACTACAGCTCTTTCAGAGAAGGCTGCTACCTCCCCTGCCACTATCGCCAGCCTGGATTACCCCTAGGGCCAGACACTGGACAGCTGGAGGCCACCGCTATGCCCTAATGCCCTAGGGCTCTCTGAAACCGTTCACACTAGCCAACTCTAAGCCTGCTTACCCTGCTTTACTTGTTTCCTCTGCAGAAGCCCCAGTCAAGGTCCACCTTGCCCCCTCACGCCCTTGGCCTCCTGATGATGCTGGAGCTCTCCTGTAGGGTCCTATAGCGAGCCTGGTGCTCTCGTTTCTACGGATCTGTGAATATCAACTTCTTCCTCATGACAGTCATTCACAAGTCTGCACACGTGTTACCTGATTCAAACAAGTCCCTTTTAAAACAGGACATGAGTGCAGATATAAAATGGTGACACAAGGGATGTCTGTGGTGTTGGAATTGTTCCTTCTCTAGGTTCTGGTTGTGAATACCTGGTACAATTGTGCAGAAATTAATAAACACACACCCACAAATGAGTACCAGCAAGACTGAGGAAATGTGACTGAGATTCATGATTATATCTACATCCTGGTTATAATATTACACTATTGTTTGCAAATGTTACCATTGAAGAAAGCTGGAAAGAGAGTGCAAAGACTCTCTCTCTATTATTACTTGAAAGGCAAGTGAATTTATAATTATAAATTATAAATTATAAATTTCAATTAAAATATTTTAAAACCCAAGCTAGAAAGTATTATATAATTAGTTTAAAATTTTAATCTAAATATAGCTTCCTAATTCTTAAATTAGCTTAGCGTTATATAAACATTTGTAGCTAGGAATTGTGTTTTAAAAATATTTTGCTATTGGAGTGGTCTAGAAGTTGTATTACTTGTAATATGATTTAAAACTTGATAAGTTGCCTGGGAATAAACAGTTCATTGGAGAAATTTTGAGATAATACATTTGGGAGTTGGGCAGAATGTGGAAAAGCCAGGAGGTAAATGTAAACTTCCATGAGTGTAAAAAGAGCACAACCCACCTTTCTGTTAAGAGGGAAGAAGAAATTTAACAATGACCCAATCTGGAAGTAATTTTAGTAGTTTTCTGTGGTCCACAGGTGAATTGGCTTGAATTTTTTTTTTTTTTTTCAGTTCTTGGCTGGGGCTGGGTTTGAACCTGCCACCTCTAGCATATGGAGCCAGCGCCCTACTCCTTTAAGCCACAGGTGCCACCCAGCTTAAATTTTTTTAAAATAAAATAAAGTAAAAATAAAAATATGATGGAAGCAACAATACTCCTAAGAGAAACTTTTATTTCTTACTCAAAGGGACCTAACATGAGAGCGCTGGTGAGCTAATGAGTTAAGACTCAGACTCAGCTCAACTCTGTCAAATAAAAACAAATCCACACCCAGGTAAGGAGAGCTTCTATTTGGGAAGACTGCTGAATAAGAGGCAGATCCTGGAGTATCTGGGAGTACTGGGAGAACGCTCTTCATTTCTTCAAGTGTTTCCAAGATTAGGTAGACATAGGCCTGAATTCTGTAAGATCCATAAACAAGGCTAGAAATACCTGAAGCGGGAGAATTGGAGAAGCAGAGGAGCACTGCAGCAGCTCACCAAGGAAGGTTCTTGCTGGAGTGTCGAGGTCAGCCAGTTCTGGGGAGGAGCTCTGAAGCTGCATTGTTCTGTATTCCGATGCTCACGTGTGTCCAAGAGCCTGAGGCAGTGAGAACCCCTGGTGGGAGGTTGGCCCGATGGTGTTGGTGGATGCTTGGTGCAGACTGGTGGGCTGGGCTTGCTCGGCTCATCATCTATGAAGCTTCCCCCCAAACAGCTTTGAAGTGTTTGTTTGGAGGGGCTGTCTCTTAGTTTGTTTTTGTTGCTTGAACAGAATACCACAGTCTTTGTAATTCATAGTGAACAAACATGTATTGACTCATGAGTGTGGAAGTCCAGGATCAAGGGTCTGCATCTGGGGAGGGCCTTCCAGTTCCATCACCCAGGGCAGAGACATGAGGCCAGGAGAGCAAGAAGGGGCTGAAGATCCTCTTTCATGAGGGCACCAATTCCACTCCTGAGGGTGGAGCTCTCATGGTCTAATCATGCTTAATACTATTACACTGCTTTAATAGATCTCACTGCTTAATTCTATGAAATTTCAACAAGAGTTTGGAAAGGGACAAACATTTCAACCATAGGAGTCCCTGTCTAGGATCAACGTAGGTAAACAAGGGGCCTCCTCCGTCCCACGTAAATCATACAGGGAATGTTGGTTCTTTGCACTGGCCATTTTCTACAACACCTAGACCACCAGAGGGCGGTTTTCAACTGTTCCTTTTCCAGGAGAGAAAGGCCAGGAAGTCATTAGGGTGGTCGCTCCAAAGCCTGGTGTTAGTTTCCATGTTAGACCGCTTCTCTGGGCAGCCTCCTCATTGCCTCTGCCCTGTGAAAGGCTGTTTTAATGGCAGAGTGGAAAGAAGCAAAGGAAAAGAAAATACAAAACCACAAAAATAAGGGAACAAAAAGAGGATGGGCTTTCCTTCTCATTCGGACTGAGAACAGGCCAGCTTAGGGTTGACGTCAAAGCCATTAAGTGCTACAAGCAGAAATTGATAAGCCAGGGCCACGGGACATGATGTCTTAGTGGTTTGCAGTCAGATAAACCATTGCCAATGGAGGCCTTTTCCGATTTTGGACCTCATTCTTTTCCCCTAGACATTATGCTTTTATGATGGGGCAATTTCTCCCATAGCTATGGAATCTAAGCCAGCTCTGCTTCACAAACATAAGCCTCCCAGCAGGCCCAAGACATCCTTCCTAGAATGGCCATCGGAGGCTAAAGTGCCTTGTGTCACAATTAACCTGCAATATCTCCACGTCCCTAGTAAAACTGAGGAAAGAAAATCTCAGATAGTGTCTTCACAGAGTGATATTCTGGGTGGATAAACGTTTCCTAATAAACGTGATGGAAACTCAGTCACTTTGACATGTAAAGCTAGACTGTACCAAGTTCTAGAATTGTGATGAAGGAAATTCTTGTCCTAGCAGGCAAGAGGGATTAAATCAACTAACAGGAAGGACACCAGAAGACAGCAGTAATTCTCTCTGATGCTTCCTTAGGCTGTTCCCTTACTAACAGGGGAGCGCATTATTTGCAAAAGTTCAAGTTGTTTCATATTTTTTTCAACATAAGTGAAGCATTTTATAAGAAAATGAGACGAGTTTCATTATCAGCTTTACTTCCAATTTCAGCACTGATATAATATCAGGATGGTAACCTCTCAGGAGCTGTGGACCATCTTCTCAGAAAAATGAAAATACAATCATGCAAAATCTTGTATTCAATTTAAATAGTCACTCAATCTCTTGGAACATCACGCATAGAAACACAGGGCATAGAACTGGGTTAAAATCTCTCTCAGGTATTTACAATCTCTACCGCTCACCTGGAAGGTTTTCTTAGATGATTATGTTGTTTAATATGTTGGAAAAAAATATTTTATCATGATGTTTACCAGAGTTTTTCAAATCAATCACAGGCATTTTCACAAAACCACTGTAACTGTTTAAAATTTGCAAGATTTCCAATTTGCCTTTGAGAAGCAACTAGTTCAGTGAACAAGCTGTCCACATGGGTTGTGGCTGTAGATGGGTCACCCCCCTCTACGCGTCATTTCTCTGGGTAGAGATTGTCATCCCTGAATGCAAGGTTCTCAGGATACTAGATGAGGTCATGAGCACGAGTGCAAGCTTTTGATCACACAAATGTTAATTGTTATTATACGTATCAATGGATAAAATACTTAGCACACAATGAGAACACAAAAAGCAACTAAATGTGAGAAAACAACTCCTCTCCTTGTGTCTTAATTTCTTCTTGTGAAAATGAGGGGTTTGTACTCTTTGATATCTTGGGATACTTTTGATTGGACTTTTCTCTTATTTAAAATAATAGCAATACATAGTATTTTGCTGTTAATAAACAGGCTGCATCTGCTATCTTATTATTGCCACAATATTGCTCACGTTATTACAGTAACTCACATCTCAGTGTCCGCAGTGACAAATCAGTGTGAACAACTTCTAAATCTCTTTGTTAATAAAATTGGGGGAAAAAAAATTACTGATGCTTGTGCAAACCTGTTTAATTTAAACAGTGTTTTCCTCTACAATATTTATTATACTTTCAAAAGGACCCAGGTGGTGGATTAAGCGTGCAATATTGGCACAGTCATTACAAAACCAAAAAATCAAGAGAAAGTGAGATTATACGATTTCCCAAACCCTCACAGTTTGTCAAGGAACACCAGCGACTGGGACCTGGATCTGCTCCTCCAAGTTCCTTTCCTGCTCCCTCAACCCCCCATGGTACATGCTCTACCCCAGTAGGCTGAACCCAACAAGTGCCAGGTTTACCTCCTAACTCTAAGATCCCTACCCCAAGTCCAAACAAAATAGTGCACCCTCCCCGCTGCATTTCCACGAAGGCTGATCCTGCCCTCCTTCCTTCACCTTAATTTCTAAAACACCATCTCTGAATTGCATTCTCCTAATATCTGCACAAGTCTGTAAAAGAGCCTGTCTTCACTTCACAAGGAAGCAGTCAGGCATTTATATCTCAGAGTCCAGAGCCCTCGTGCAGGTGTGTGGTCTGAGAATCCATGAGTCAGTGTGTGCACATGTGCACGAATGAACACGGGGGCACACGTATTTCTCCCCTTGAATCTAGTAGATGACAGTGGCACGAACTCAGTACATCTCATGACCGGGAACAGATAGATGTTCAAGGTTTGAAGCAAACTAGGGGCTGGGCACTAACCAGAGCCCCAGGCTAAACCGGGGGAACTTTTAGCTACATATAAAAATATATTTTCTCTGTCCAAGTCTTCTTGGTCAGGGTTGTGAGATTGGAGACCTGGGTCTCTCTGGCATGGACTGTAATTCCCACAGTTAAACTTCTTTCTACACTTTTAGTCTCACTATTTGGTTAATGCCAAGACCCTGTTTTGATCTTTTGAATTAGCTTCACAAACACAAAGACATAGGCAGGAAGGAGAATCCAAAGTTCAGTGATAAAGTCTGAATTTTTCCAGTAACACTTCCTTAAAAATGACTCTAGTGACAATTTGTGCTGATCAATTTTTCAAAATATAGAGCAGCTTGATACAAAAATGGCAGTGAAAGGGTATGTGGAAGGTTTTTTTGTACTTTTTTTTTCTGTTGGTATGTTGGCTTGAAGATGGGGTTCTAGATACAGATTTCAATCATCATTTCCACTTAAGAGCTGTCAAATGGAATTCTTTCACAGAGACAGAAGCCTTTATGCCACTGGGATAACATGGGCACCCTGAATTGGGATCCAAGGGATTCTGGGTGTCTAAACACTCAGACTATCTCTGCCTGCAAAGTTTGCTCCCACAAGTTTAAGGACAACCAAATGTTCACTTTCCAGTACGTGGTGGTGTCAGGCCCCGCATTCCTCACCAGCATCCTGCACTCCTTTCGAACTCATCTTTTACTGATGGAGTAAATGCTTAGAGTATCCTATGGCTCTAAGAACAGGCCAAGCTTCAAGGAATCCAATCTCACACCGGGTATAATTGGTGTGTCTTTTACAGTCTCCTTTTTCTGTTTTCTGAAAGCTTCTAATCTCCTTACGGGGTTGTGCACCATTGAGTGTGGGTTGGGTGCCAGTCCCAGGTCAGGGCTTCCTCAGTTTTAGTCCTGATTTTCCTAGTAAGCTGAGAAATGCTATAAATAAGCTGAGACAACCAGGTGCTGACCATGAATCTTTGCAAAGATTGAGATGCCACAACCTTGCTGACAAGGGCCTGCAAGTGAAGAGTCGTCCTCTATTCCCCAATTAACATGGCTGTTACAGAGTTACCAGAAGAATAGGCCTTCATGCCAGACTGAAGTGATGAGGAACTGAGTTGAGTCTGAGGAGAGCCTGGGCCCCACACGTGTTAATCAAAAAGCCACGTAAACATTCCAGAGCCTCTGAGGCCAGGCTCACTGTCTGCATAGACATAGTGCACGGCAATGCCTGATGCAAAAGGTCTAGTTGCATCTTGCTCCCACCTGTTCCCTGAGGAGCTGCAGGATCCCTGCTCTATCCCTACAAAGCCACAGTCCCAGCTCTGAAGACCAATGTTGGTAATGACATCATTTTCCTTGTTGAGAAATTCAGGCTTACTCAAAATTTCTTTGGACCTTGTATCTAAACTACTAGCCTCCTGTGGAGGAGGAAAGAGAAGGACCATGTTCTAGTGTCATGGCTCCCCCTACCCTCACCACACCAGGTGCCTACCTCCACTTGCTTCTCCAAAGCCTCTGAAAACAAGGATTTCCAGGGGCTCTGCTCCTGACAGTGAGACAGTTTCCAGGCCTCCCCACTTCAGGCTTCCCTGAGACTTCTGAATAAAACACTCTTTGTGTCACTGGGACTTAACTCTGAGCACATTCTGTTTGGAGAAAAATCAATCTTACATTACAGTACATAAATTCACAGATGGGAAACAGCAGGAAAGGACAAAAGACCTCTGACTGCCTATAGATGGGTAAGTTATATGGTCCGAGTTAACAAATGAGGTGACATAATAAATAAATAAATAGATAGATATTGATAAAGTGATTTGGAAACATAAAACAGTGGCCTTAGTCATCATTTACTATCATATGCTTGAAAAGAGCCTGTCAAATTCCTACTAACAAAGACAATGGGGGAGAAGAAAAAGAATATCACATGCACAACTATTACAGTAAAGGGGTACAAGAATGGACTGTTACAATAGAGGGGGATAGTGAGGGACTCTTACAGTAGAGGGGGATAAAGAGGGACTATTACAGTAGAGGGGGATAAAGAGGGACTTTTACAGGAGAGGGGGATAAAGAGGGACTGTTACAGTAGTGGGGGATAAAGAGGGACTGTTACAGTAGTGGGGGATAAAGAGGGACTCTTACAGTAGAGGGGGATAGTGAGGGACTCTTACAGTAGAGGGAGGTAAAGAGGGACTGTTCCAGTAGAGGGGGATAAAGAGGGACTGTTACAGTAGTGGGGGATAAGGAGGGACTGTTACAGTAGAGAGGGATAAAGAGGGACTGTTACAGTAGAGTGGGATAAAGAGGGACTGTTACAGTAGAGAGGGATAAAGAGGGACT
>NW_003852509.1:1698315-1700815 GCF_000181295.1 Otolemur garnettii
GGGATAAAGAGGGACTGTTACAGTAAAGGGGTGTAAAGAGGGACGGTTACTGTAGAGAGGGATAAAGAGGGACTGTTACTGTAGAGGGGGATAAAGAGGCCTTGGGACTGCCTGGCAGGACACTGGGCTGAGATGTTTCCTGATGGCCTCTGTTATCCCTAGATCACTTAGCATATTTTCTTTTGTCTTCTTATCCTACTCACCTCTGACACAGCACAATTTTGGGTGACCCTCCCTATAAATAAATGGTGCATACCCAGTAAACTTGAGTGATACAAACCCAGTGTACCAAACTTGAGCCCACACTTAAAAGAGATTTTTAACATTTCTTCTCACCAAATACAAATTTGCTTGGGAATTCTTCAGATATATAAGGTCCAAACCAGGGCTTATGTTTTCCTTCTCTGCGTAGAATACTCTTTCTCCTGAAGCCCGTACTTAACTCTCATCTTTCCTTCAGCCTTGCCCAAGGTCTTGGCATATCAGAGAATGTTCAGTGGAGTCCCTGGGGGCAGCCTGATGAAATGAACAAAGCCTGGACTTGAGACTTCAGTTCTCATCCTGTTTCTGACAATTACTTACAAGAGCCAGGACATGTTAATGAATCTTTCATAACTTAAGTTTTTGCACAAGCTACCCCTAACGGAGATTTGTTATTAGTGTGCGGTCTTTCTTCTCCTATGAAGGCAAGAACGCTGCCTCATGCCTTTGTGTTAGGGCACTAATCACAGAATCCTCCGCCTTTCAGTCGCTGGAATGTGAGGTATAGAATTACTGTTGCTATCCACGCCACACAGCAGTCATCTACTAGTCTGGCTCTGACTGCGGAAATGTTCCATATTTAAAAGGGATAATCCAGAAATGGACTGTTTTGCTGTAATTCAAAGCATGACTAACTTGCTTTTTTAATAGAAACCTTTCCCAAAAGAGATATTTTGCACAGATAATTTCAGGAAAAATTGTAAAGGATCTTATTCCAATCAATGAGAAATAAAAACAATCCTTCTGGGGCTGGGGGGGGGCAAAATACATTTAAACTCAGAGGCAAAGCTAAAAAGAATGGCGAGAGAGGGAGGAGTTCACATCGAAAGTTTTCCATACATTGTGTTAATTCTCACAGCAGTCTTATGACTTAGGGAATACCATACTCTTTTCCGGACTAGGCAATCAATTGTTACACTTGGGTAAATGCACAAAGCCACCCAGCTAGGAAATGGAGGAATTGCAACATTAACTCTGGTTAGTGAGAATCCACATTTTGCTCACACGAGGAATTTCTCTCTGCATGGGATGTGGATGAGAGAAGGTTGACGTGGTCCAGGTCGCAGGACAGGCCCTGATGTAAAGCCCGCCGTGGTGCTCTCATCAGTCCCGACCTCAGCCATGCTTCCTCCTCTCTCAACGCCAGGATTTGCCCAGTGTCCTGTCCCCGAGATATCTCACCTTCTCAATGAAAGGTCTCTAACACATCAACCCCACCCGAGCATCTTCAGCACTGTTTAGCCCTGAAAAGCCTCCAAAACTCAGAGGACAAGACTCTACTAGCAAAAGTTCATACATACTGATAGCCAAAGAGATTTGGAAACTTGAAACAAATAATATATGGGCAACCACATGAATGTTAAGGTCATTTAGGGGGAGAGGGCCAGGGAAGAGGACAGAGCTCAGTGGTGAGAGAACAGGGAGGAGGGAACAGTGTCCAGGCAGCTCATGTCCTTCCTGGGAAGCCCCTGCTGGAAGTCCCAGCCCACTGCGCACACCCCGAGAACCCTGCTATGGGGTCACTGCTCACAAGCTCTGTACAAGGGAAAACGCCCGGAAGAAGTCCTAGTTCATTCCATTTTTTAAATTCATTAATTTTTAAAATTTGTATGAATGTATGGGGCACATGTGAAATTTTGTCTCGTGTAAATGAAGCAATAGAATCACGGGCATCAATAAACCAAGCACAATCCGTCCATTAACTATCATCACCTACTCTGCATTCAGACACGGGAAACATCCTCCCCTGTAACTCCACGCTTGTGCCCTTTGACCCACTTCTCTTTCCTGCCCTCCCTACTCCCCACCCCCTATGAACCCCAATGCAGGAGACTGGGCAAGACTCACATCTTACAGAGGGGCCTGCTGTGACAGCCGGTCTCTCAAATGGAATGGAAAGCCACCAGCATCAGAGCATCATCTCTCCGTGTGTTTCCAAGTGAAGAGAAAGAAACTTGGGTTATGCATTTCCTCAAAATAAGGAGATCATCAAGTGGGAACAAGGTACCACTAGTGAGGTGGGCCTGACACGCCGGTGACATCACCATCACCTCCAGATATCTGCAGTTAAGACACTTGTGGTAGGGTGATTATTTTAAGTCTTGTGATCACTGCACAGCTCACTGACTTTTTATGATGACAATATTTAAAAAATGATATTGTTCCAGTTTACAGATGAAGATAAATGCAATGATTTATATTGCAGAGGTACAGAGATGGTGTGTGCACTTGTGTTCAT
>NW_003852509.1:1705815-1750685 GCF_000181295.1 Otolemur garnettii
CGTTTTTGTTCACTTCTGAGTTACAGACACTGCAGGCACAGAGGGGTGACCCTCATCTCAGCAAGTTTCACTCAGCCTAAAGAGCAGAACGCAGGGTTTCCACTAGGAATTCCCCTGAGTCTGAGCTTCCTGCCTTCAGCTCCTCCTTCCAGGGACAACCAAGGCAAGACAGAGCTTGGCACCAGGGGAAGTGCGGCTCCCATGTAGGACTCCCACGCTCAAGAGCGAGTCCAGCGCTCATACTGGGAAGCTTGTATAGCTACAAAAGAGAAGATTTGTGGCAGTGGCTCAGTTGCTCCCTATGTGTTCTGAGGGGACAGAGAAAGTCACACAATTCCAAGATCGTGATCTTTCACTTCCTGGATTCACCATAACATCCTTATGGAGCCTAGAAACCGCGGGGATGGGGAATCTAAGAAAATTAAAATAGAGGTGTGGAACACTGGGAGGCCACCAACTCACTCAGTCCCCCAAACTGATGGAGATGAAGTGGAAATGCAGATGTAATGACGCAGTCAGTGAGAGAAACGGACGCTGGGTTCTCCCCCAGCCGCTGACTGTGTGGGGGACACACAGTAGGACCTTTAGCGCACTGTCTCCAGGAGCCAGGTATGATCTTTCTCTAAGTTGTGGGCTTTCCATATTCTCGTCCCTGAAGTCCTCTAAAAGGACTAAACCGTTTTGGTTAAGAATAGTGAATTCTATAAATGTCCCTCTGTGAAAACATCATTCACTTGGGGGTTTTCTCTCATGTTACACTTCTCCCTGAAAGTCTTGCCTTTCCTATTCCCCAGAAATTGAAGGACAGGACGACTTCCCCTATTGGGGAGCTGGGTGAAATCCAGTTCACTGTAGCAACCACTGCTATTCTAGAGCTAATGTTCCCTCCCTGCTAACGTGATCATTTTGCAGAATCAGGGAGCACCTCTGTCCCTTTTCTCTTAAGGTTCCTTCTCAACCAGTTGAATTTTAGACGTAGTTTCGCTGGAGGATGTGACAATAAACCGGCTCTCCTAATCAGACCAGAATATTAATTCTGGGAACTCTACCTCATTTTGAATTTTGTATGAACCCGAAGTATGTCCGTGGAGTTGGTTAACCCTAAAACAACCCAAAGTCAAGAAATTAAAAAAAAATTGTGTAGCTCCTTGCAAATAATCGTCTTGTCAATTAAAAAAAAATAAAAAAAAACTGTGTGCGTGTGTGTTCCTTCTTCCGAGTTAGAGGTTGTGCCCCTTCTCTTTCCGCTGGCATTTCTGCTCTAAGTTACGCAGGGGCCTCCCTCTGGGCAGCAGAAAGAGAGAGGGTAGGTGGAGGCCGGCCTCTGCCCTTGCAGACACCCTGTAGTCTGCTCCAGTCGCGGGGTTGGTGTTGCTTCTCCCTGTGCGCGGCGGGGGCTTCCCCCACCCCAGCGCCCAACAAGTCTCGTCTCTCCAACCTGCGCACCGAGGCGCCGGAGGCCCAGCGGAGCGCAGCACCGCGCGGGGAGCCCGCGCCCGGGCTCTGTCTGGGATTGCGCGGGGCCAGCCTCCTTCCCCTCTCTGTGGGTAGGGATGGTTGAGTCCAGCCACCGCGGCAGCGGCTCCTGGTGCCGCTAGCAGCCTGTCTTCTGCGCTCTCCGCCTTTTTCTCTCCAGACCGAATCTCCTCCCCCCGCGCCCCCTCCCGCATCTCCCACTCGCTGGCTCTCTCCAGCTGCCTCCTCTCCAGGTCTCTCCTGGCTGCGCGCGCTCCTCTCCCCGCCTCGCCCCCTCCCGCAGTCTCGCCGCCTTGGTGCCTTCCTGCCCGGCTCGGCCGGCGCTTGTCCCCGTTCCCGGCCCCGCCAGCCCGGGTCTCCGCGCTCTGAGCAGCTCAGCCCCGCAGTGGCTCGGGACCCGATGCTATGAGAGGGAAGCGAACCCGGCGCCCAGACCTGCAGGAGGCGTCAGATGCGCGGCGCGGCGGGGCTCGGGACCCGGCTCCCTCTCCGGCTCGCCTCGCCCTCTGGTGATTATTTGGCTCTGTTCATAGCCCCGCGGTTCCTCGGAGGAGACGGGCACATCAGAGAAGAGCCACCGGTGTCGTGTGCGTGTGGAGTATCTGCAGACATGACTGCGTGGAGGAAATTCGAGTCGCTGCTCCTGCTCCTGTGCTCGGGGCTCCTCACTGCAGCTAAGGGTAAGACAGGCTTGCTCCTCACCGGGAGACGCCGAGCCCTCGGAGGCCCCGTTCGCGAGCCCGAGTGTCTGGGGGACCGCAGGGCACAGAGGAGCTGGCATCTGCCGGGCGGTTCTCC
The DNA here is from genome assembly GCF_000181295.1 of Otolemur garnettii. Lineage (NCBI taxonomy): Eukaryota > Metazoa > Chordata > Mammalia > Primates > Galagidae > Otolemur > Otolemur garnettii. The sequence continues at coordinate 1,708,090 of NW_003852509.1, forward strand.
ATCCCCGGCGCTCCTGCAGGCAATGCCCGGGAGCGGAGCTTCCCTCGCGCTCCCCTCAGCCCTCAACTGCCCCCGCCCCACCCCCGCCATTCCTGCCCCTCACTCGGGCTAAAAAGAGATGTCTCTATTTTCTCGGTGGTAGTGGTTGCCGGGCGGAAAGGAACCAGCAACCGAACGCGAATTGGGTTGAAACTACGCTCTAGCGGGGCGGCGTTGCCTTCTCCAAGACGCGGGCACCACGGGTCGGGGCTGCTGGGGTAGTTCCCAGGACTTTCCTCCCCGGACCCGCCGGCCTTGCAAGTCCTGGCTGTTTACAGGGATTTGGGGACTGACCGCTAAAGGTCCCTGCCGGCCGGCCTCCCCGCATCCTACACCCCATTCCTCTGTGCTCCCCCCGCACCCCCGGGACTCGGCAGGCGAAGAGTAGCTGCCTCGGTGTATAAGGTCGCCCCCGCTCGCCTCTCCCCCGACTTTGCTCCTTCCAAGTTTTAAGGTGCAGGCGAGGTGCGTGGAACATGCGGGGAGTTCCGTTCGGGTCTCCAAGTCAGAGATATTAGTCCTTTTGTACCCCTGGTCGGGGAAGGAGACGCTTTGGGTGGCTTCTGGAGCTTGGGGCTCTGCGATCCTCGTTTTCTCCTGGAAAGGAGTCGGGGAATGTTGTCTCCTAACTAGCCTACAGGCTGTAACCTCGAGGCGGCTCAAGGCAGGCGAGAGCTCCTGCAATTGTCTATTCTCTGGGAAAGAAAACAGGAGGGGGAGGGAGAGAGAGACTATTGATTGATTTTCACATTGGAAAGTGCCTGCCCTCGTTTCCTCATTGTCAGCCTCGTGGACGCTTCCTCTATCAATGAACACCCATGGCAGACCCTCCTGGGAATGCTCTGTGTGCATGGATTGTTCTTCTTTGGAAGGAGGGAGTCAATCCTGTGGTTTTACTAGCGTTTGCTCTTTCCCTGGGGAGAAGTCCCCCTTCCTCTCCAGATTCTTCCATATTCATTCAAGAGTGATTGAAGAGGCGAAGGCGGACTAGACGTGGTTCGTTAGGGAACTCCAGATCAGCTTGGGAGAGGAGATATTTGTAGGCTGGGCTTCTCCTCCCGGTCACGCTTCTCTATTCGACTTCCAGGGCTGGGCAAGAGCTGACTGCTAGACACCTGCCCCTCCACACAAGCCACCCTCACAAAGGGGTGACTGCCAGGGGGAGCCCCAAAGTCCTGGGAGCACAAACAGTGGGTCAGAGTCGCCCAAGCTCACGGTCCTTTGGGATTCAGAGGGACCCTCTGCCCTCCTGCCCTGCTTGGTCCAGACAGTCTGTCTTGGCCGCTGACACCCAAACTGCCGGTGGTGGAAACACCGTAGGCCGAACCCAGGCCAGGCTGGCAACGGCCTCCAGTCGCACTGAACTAGCTGCGAATTGAGAGGCGAAACAGGAGTGGGGGGCAAAGAGAATTGTGCCCTGGGACGTGTGGGGGGCGTGTGTGTGTGGCACAGGGAGAGGCAAGGGCCAGTGGTGCGAACCCTGCTCTGTCCAGCTCTTCCTCCGTGTGCAGAAACACCTGCCATGCAACTCGGCAAAACTTCCCGCCCTCTCCTCTGCGCTCAAAGCCCATCTGGGTCATGGGCTTCCTCATTCACCGGAAGGCAACCCAGCCTCTAAGTGAGCTCTCGGTTCCCCCGAGTTCCGCGTGCTCCGAGCTCCCTTCCCCCGCAATTAGCAGAGGTTGCTGCGTGGAGACGGCGGCATCCCGGCTCGGCTGCTTAAGAATCCGCACACGTGTGTGCCTGGCGGATTCCTCTCCCCGCGGGTGGGCTGCTGCGCTAGGCAGAGGCGGGGGGCGGCGAGGAGTGAGGGTGCGAAGATGCAGGTCGTGGGCGGGGGCTGCCCTCCATGGTCTCGGGGATAATAGGGCAGGGGGCGCAAAGTCCTGGGTGCCCGTGGGCCCTGACCAGCAGCGTCACATAAGACAGTGGCTGTGGCGTGCTGCAGGCCCCAAATCAGGCTGTAGAAGCCAAGAGGTAGAGCCCAGTGTCCCAGGCCCCTCCTGTGCACCTTGCTGGAGTAGGGTGTGTGTGTGTGTGTGTGTGTGTGTGTGTGTGTGTGTGTGTGTGTTTGCGCGCGCGCGCGCGCGTTCAAGCTGGCGCATTCGTGTGTGTGCGCGCGCACAGGGGCCCGGGACTCTCAGACGCCGCGCTCACTGCGCTATTGTCTGGTCCACAGGGCTGTGGGTGCGCGTTGTTTCTTTTTTATCCCCAGCGGGACCCAGGGTCCGGTCTCCTCCGCGCCCGCCAGGTCCAGTGCGTGTGGGAGTGGCCGCGTGGGAAGGGTCTGTAGGCCTGCGGGAGGCCGGTGACACCAGCACCAGAGTCGCTGTTTCTGCGCTGTGGCAACAGGGGTGGGGTCTCATTTCCCTTGCTGAGCAAAGCCCAGGTGGCGTAGGTCGGTCCTCTGCCCCGGGTGTGGGCTCTGGGCGCCTGCGCGGAGCAGGGCTCCCTTCAGGAGGGGACCTTCGGGGAGCGCGTGCGGTCGCCGCAGGCAGCTGTGCCTTGTGCCCAGGTGGCGGCTCCCGCTGTGGCGAAGGCAGGCGCGTAGTTTTGGATGCGTGGGGCATAATTCGTGACCTGTTTGCGGAGTCGTGAGGTTGTGGGCGGCCCCAGTTAAGGTCATTGGAAGCCGTCACCTTTGGTACAGAGTATCAGCCTCGCTTGATGGTGCTAAGCTCTTCAGAGAAATGTGGCGGTGCCACGAATTCGCTGTTGATTCTGTTTCCCCTTGATCATTAATGGTGTTGTAAAAGTCTTATCCAAAGTGTGCGTCTCTCTTTAAATTCACGTTTTAATGGACCGCGGGAGAAAGCATTTCCAAAATCTAGTACACAGGTGGAGTAATTCCTTCCTTGAGCGACTGCTCAGATCTCAGCCCTTAACCCAGGGCTCACCTACCCGCGGTTGGGACAAAGTTTGCTTGTCAGTTGTTTCCTGCGTGTGCGCAACGGCGAGAACGCGGGTGTTTACAGGGAATTACTCAGAAAGCGTCCTATAAATGAGCAGATGGGACCAGTCTCAGACCAGTCTCATTTTAGGAAGCCTGGTCGAGAAAGGTAGAGTATTTATCAAGGTAAGTATTCCTTACTTTTGCCCACCCAGCCAGCGGTTGAAGCACACTTCCCATAGAAAACATATAATCCAAAGCAGGAGAAAAAGATGCCCCCTCACCTGCGCGCTTCTGGATGAGTTTTTGTTTGTTTGTTTGTTTGCGGTTTTGGGCCAGGGCTGGGCTTGAACCCACCACGTCTGGCATATGGGGTCAGCACCCTACTCCTTTGAGCCACAGGCGCTGTCCTGGATGAGTTCTCCTTTGAAAAATTGATCCACCACGAAGGATGCTCAGACCTTCCGTCTGCTGATAAGTTTTCTTTAGGGAAGGTGGCATCCCATTTGCTTCATCTCCTGATGAAGCAGGAGACTCCTGTGAGTAAGAGGCTTTCACAGAAAACCCCTACCCCTTCATGCACTCAGTCGGGGGTCCCTTGATGTGAGCTGATGTCCCTGTGTTCCTGGTTTTCTGGGCAGATCATGTCCTTTCCTTATTGCATCGTCAGGGGTATTATTATTATTATTATTTCAGTGCACACTTGGCAGTACTTCTGGGACACCCGTAGAGTTAGTTAAGTTTGGAATTTTGACTCCTTAAAAAGGTGAGCACAGGCTAGCCTTTCTTTGGAAGTAACGGGTTTTGTAAACTTCAATAGGAGGATGATGAGGTCTCATCAAACAAGTCCAGAGCAGCAGACTGCAGGTGTGAGGAGTGTGGCGTCCCCAGGGCTTAAGCATCTTGCTGGCAGGGCCTTGTGAGGAAAGGGAAGGGCTGTTTTTACAGGAGCTTCTGCTGGCCACTCACACTCGCTAAGATGACTGCCACAACCACGGTGCTTGAGTTCCTACAGGCACAAGCAGCTCCTCTTGGGGGCAATGCTTCCTTAGTCTCCAGTTTATTATCTCAAACAAACACCAACACAGCTTTGAAAATGTCAAGAAAATGGTTCCGCTTCCTTTAAGAAATAGGTAAACAAAAGCTCAGGGACTGGCTAGTGCTTACTGTGGCCATCCAGCAAATCCACTGGAGACATTGCTAAGCTGTCAAAATGCAAATGACATATTAAATACTCTATATTCCACCGAATTCTGAATGCGCTTCTGGTAGTTTTTCTGCTGAGCTCATAGTGAAAATAAGCTGTTACAACTTGCGTGCATGCGATTTAAGCTGCCGTTCCCTTCGGCCTTTTGTATGTCTTCTGGTTCTGTGCGGGTCCCTCCGTGAGATAATTAAACAGTTGCATGGCCAGTCCTTGCACACAGTAGATGTCAAAGATAGGTCTTCTTTTATGTTAACTTTATTTGATTAACTAATAAATCAGAGAAGATATGGAGTAAAGGCACAGATGACCACCGTCAGTATTTGCACCTTTGGGTTGGTTGGAGTTATTAAAAGCCTTTTACGCCTATGCTGGGAGAGCAGGAACTCAGACGCAATGACCAAGTCTAACCAGTTTGAATCTCTGCTCCCGCCACCAAAGCAACTACAGACAGATACTTTTTTATAACAGGAAGACTAGACTGGATATGCAACCCGAGGCAAAGAAGTAGATGTTTTGGCCATGCTAAAATGAATAAATTTGGAAGGAACTCAACTGTCTTTCTTTGCCTTCAACTGCACAACCACTGTGCTTACTGGTTATTAATTTCACAACAACCTATAGGTATAAAAATCAAGTAATGTATTTAGATATTTATGCCTAAAGATAAAGAAGTCAGCTTTTCCCACAATGACTTTGAAATGATCTTCCATGACCTTTGATTAATTTCTACTTATGCATTTAGGGTAGAATTTAGTCCCTAAAGGGGTTGGTAAGGAACAGAATTAAACTTCCTTTCATAAAAAGAACAATGATTTTCAACTGGGATGCCATGAGAGGATCTTAAGTGAAAAATTTCTAAAGATTGTTAATTAAATGATTTTTGAAAGAATTTCAACGCATAGTAAGTATAATCTCTTTTTTTTTGTTCATCAACATAATTTAATTGTGCTGTGGAAGTTTAACTACAGGTTCAAGCGTGCTGTGTGACAAACAGGTTGAAAAACACTGGACTAGAAGGACATTGTATAATTGGGCCAGTTGAAATTGATTATAGGAGCTTTATGGAAATAATGCCCACCTGTTTCTCCCTCCAGCAAATCAACCTCTTTGAATGCAGAGTGTGAAACGCTTTTCTTTCTGAGCTCAGTTACAATTTTCTTTATAGCATTTGTATCAACCAGTAATTTCAGGGAGATGAAAATGCCATCAGTATCTTAGAGAAGTTTCTGGACGTTTTTTATTCTCAAACATCTTAGTTCTGTGGCTACGAAAAACTTCATCATCCAATAGACACCCTGTCTCATTCACCTATTCTGAGAAATAACTTTTCAGCAAATTAATTTGAGTCTGAGTCAGTATTACTTTGACCCACAGTGATAACATTTATCTCCATCTAAAACGTCTTTGGAGAATGAAAAACAGATGAATAAATAAACATGAAGGCAGGTATGGACAACTGTTAAAAATAACTAGTAAATAATTTATGTCATGAATCATTTCTTAGTTTCTTGGTTGAAATCTTCCTGATTTATCTTGTACTAGTTTTAGCTTTGGAAAGTTACGAAAGGGAAAAGAATATTATTATCATTCCATCCCAGATTATGTAGAGTAAGGGGGTATTTCTATCTTGAGACTTGTAATCCTGATGTTATTTTGCGTCATCACTGGTAAAGTGGAAGGTCATGAGTACAGTGTTACAGGTCATCCTTGTTCCTGACATGAGAAAAACACAAAGGGGTCGGATTGTTGATGCCGTTTCCAAATGTTTTCACCAATGAGTCAATGAGTCACTTTCAAGTATATTTTTATTTAAATTATAAACTTTTGGCCTGATTTTTGTGCTTTTTGAAAACTTTTTGGCTTTTTAACTTTATTTCGTAGACATTGAACCTTCATAAAATTCAAGAAAAGCTAATATGGAGTGTGGATGTTATAAAGACATATGCGTTTCTTGGTCTGAATTATCCAGATGACGATAAGTCATATGATCTCCTGTGGAACTGGAGTAATTTTGAAAGAAAGCAACGGGGCATTTCCCAGTGGTCGGGGCCACAGGCTGCTGTTTGTGCCAAATATGTCTATCAGCTTTGTCATCGTAGCCGTCAGCTCTGCGAGGGCAGGGCGCAGAGATTTGCATTTTCTTATCAAACTGTGTGAGTGTCACAATCACTTGTTTCAACTTTGATTGGATATTCCACGACCTCTCACCCGCTGAGTGATTCCCAGTAAGTTTGTTTGGGATGATGGAGAAAGCCGCAATTTTGTTTATGCCCTTCCTCGTCTGTATAATTCTGATGCAGATGATCTTAGAGGGACTCACGCTGGGTACTAGGTAGTGTGATAAAATATGATTCCTAACTTTGACGGAGCTAAAACTCAGTGAAGATCCTCTCTCTCTCTCTCTATTCATATATATATACAGACACCCCCCACACACACACATACACACACACATATATGCATTAACTTTGAGATGGTGGAAATTCAGTGTATATAATATTATATATAATATATAAAGCATAATATACAATGTATGCTTTTACTGTGTAGCACAAAGCATCTACATTTATCTAGATGTTATATTATTCATATAATATATAAAGATAGATTCTTTATTTTTCTATCTCTATCTCTCTTTCAATTAAAGGCATCAAAATCTAATAGACTTTTCACTAATTCTTCACAGACTAATTAGCCAAAACTGATTTTGTGATGAATATACCATATAATGAAATTGTGCAATTAATTCAGAATTCTTCTTTATCATCCGTGCCTCTGTTATCAGTGTTCATTATTCTCTGCTGTCTAATCTTTTTTTTTCCTTAAATGATCTTACAACAAAGACAAGATTCAAGCTTTTTGTCCACAATGTTTATATTAAGGAGAAACTTCAAGAGATAATTATATTCTTTCATATGAAAGTACTGTTCAAGTGAATTATTTTCTTCTTTTTAATGTTTAGTATACTCTGATATGATTAGTTATGTAAGAAGGAGCTAAATGTTAGATTAAAATTGGAATTATTTGGTGAAGGATCTCTTATCAATGAAACCTTTGAAATTAATTGTGAATTCCAAGCAGTCTTTTTATGATGCTGGGGGAATGCATGTGCCTTTATTCAGAGAAACTTGTACTAGGTTTAAATACTACCTAGTATTATTTTTACCAGGAAGTGTCTTCTTTTGTCTGTTACATGGGAAAACTTTTAAATACAAAGTTGATATTTGTGTACAGTATATGGCGGACTCTCATACACTTTCCTGTAAAATTATATCTCCTTGAAAATCAGTTACATAACTGCTTGATGGCTCTCTGAGTGGATTTTCACTTCCCTTTTCCATCAGTAAACTTACCATCCACACAATAAACCTTTAACAAACTCCTCTACCAAGGAATAATCTCCAGGATTAGAGAAAGTCAAACAGAGCTTCTTCTTGTGAAAAGGATGGATTCTCCAGAACTGGATATTCCCTTTTCTTTCAGAGAATAAACTTTGTGAGTATGTTCAAAACCCATGAATAATTTTTGTCACCGTATTTCAAACTATTCCTTTTATTTGGGTAGAAAGTGATGTACTTGAAGTGTAATACAGCCGAGGCTAGTTAAGACTTTCAGGGTAAGATTGCCACTTCACACAGAGAAGAGGGACCTTCCTGTTTTTATAAGAAATTAACTGAATTGAGCAGATACTTTTGCTCTGTGTTCTAGAAATGTAAATTTTGTCAGCATTAATCTTGGATTTCTTGCTCTTTCTCATTCTTTATCTTTTTCTTTATAAACTATAATTATTAAGGACAAATTAAGAGCAAGGAGTTTGCAGGTTACTTGTTCACCTGCATGCTCCATTTTGCATGGAAACAATGTGAATTTACACATATAATTCTTTATACTTTCAATATATATATATGCACATAATATCAACAAAAAGCCGGGTGAGAACTTTTGTCTTGTCACTGTTAGTGGGAATTAGTTTTACGCATGGATGTGTTTAGGTACCTAGCTAGAACTACTATCATTTGGGGAATGCACATATTTTTAGTCTATTCTCGTCCTAAACAATCAAGACACAGGCGCCAAAGAGGAGATGTTTGGAAGTCTAGGCTTTTAAAAGTGATTATAGTAATCTTTTTTCTCATTTGAAGAAGTGTGGCATGTAGTAACTAAAATCACTCAATTTCAGTGTAGCTGGAGTCCGTGAGCATGACTGTTCCCCTAGATCGCATTTTTAACAAAGATGCTTAATGAGTCCAAGGAGTTTCCATTCTGATTTCAGATGAAAGCTAAATCCACTCAACATATGTATTCAGATATGAAGGAGATTCTGTTGGAAATGGACAGCTGATGGAGCCTCACAGAATTTAGGAGAAAGAGGAACAGAATCAATGAGGATGGTGAGATGTTGGAGAGAGCCAGCCCCAGGATACTCAAACGCTTTTTTAATTTTTGGTAGCACAGTGAGGGCCAATTTAAGCATCAGATGTGTGAACAGACCTCTGGACGTTGATACTGAGTGTGGATGGCGGGCCCGGCTTGTCTCTCAACATTCACCTAGTCCTAGTGCGCCTTCAAGCTCAAAGGCCAGTTATGACAGGAAATACACTATTTTCCTGGGACTATTTTCTGGAATATTCAGACATATGACGTATTTCAGGCCTTCCTCACCTCTTTCAGCACACAGCCAAGGGTCACATCATTGTGTGTCATGTATTTCACAGAAACTAGAATTTTTGAAATTAAAAAAAAAAAAATTGTCCCCAAGTTCTCTATTGCTTTGACTGTACTGTAGGGTTTTCTTGTGAGGCATTGAGAGTAGGAATAAGAAGCCCTTGGTGGCCCACTGGCGAAGCCTCTCGAATTCGCCCAGATGGCACACACTTCTGCACAGCACAGAGTGCCTTTCCCAACTGGCTTTCCAAGTCTTACATGGTCGGAACTCAGCCTGTCTTTACAGCTCCGGCCTTGTGACTTCCACTCCAGTCAAACCGCATAGATCCTAGGCTTTCTTGTGGAGTTTCCACTCCAGAATGGTGGGAGGTGATTTACTTTGATCCTTTCCCCATTTATTCCAAGCCCACCATGCTCTGAGTCCTCTTCCGGTTCTCTGTCCCATACATGGATCTCCCACTCTCCTGTCCATCTAGAGATTGTTCTGTAGCCTCCTAGGCTTAACAAACATTAGCTATAACACAGAAAACTGTTACGTCTAGGGCCTTTTAAATAACATGCCATTCTGCTTTGCTGGTTTTGTTTTTATTTGTTTATAACAATTTTGTAAATTGTAAAGTCTTGGAGAATTTAGGGCACTCTTACTACTCTGAAGTTTCACCCTCACTCCTTACTTTAGTATTTCTTAATGAGTAAACAAAAGTTCTCAGCCATGTGATCTATGTTATGTTTTCCATTATTTTTAGTGAGTTAAATAAATGTCTCCGAAGTATTTTGTGAAAATACTCATAGAAGACAGATGACCTGGAGAGGGTTCAGGTGATGACTTTTTGGGGTATGACTGATTTGCTAAGATGCAGAGACTGGAAACAAAATAATTTAGCTTTGAAACCTTACATCCAACATATTATTTTGTGATGATTATTCGATTCACTTGTATTTCTTTTCCATTACTTTCTCTCTTTGTACACAGAGTCAGGTATCTGAAGTGTTTGCATATTTTTCTTCTAGTGACAACAATTTCATAATATTGGAGCTTATTCAGCAGATATGCCAGCCTTCAATTGTCTTTTTGATCTTCATGACTATTTTATCTCTCGGCTTTTTAATTTAAAAGAATTACATAAGAGGATTATGGAACAAAGAAGAACTAATCAGTCTCCCTCTCCTACCACTGCAATTACAAAATTTTACCTTTCCAATGTTCTTTTCTGGGAATAAGAGGAATGAAAGGGACGTGTTGTCAGTGTGTTGGAAAGATGAGGCGTCTTCTGACCTGAAGGGAGAAGAAGTATAGCCGAGCCAAACTTCGGGGTGTGATTTATATCTCCTAAGAAATGTGTTTTTCTTTCAGTTTTTATGATGGATGGACAATAAGAGGCCTTTTAAAAAGAGTCCATATAAAAATACTATAAAGCGTTTTATGACAAGTTGAAACGACTATCATGTCTTCTTTTCACCTTTTGTACTGTAAGAACAGAACCTGTGAGAAGAGAAAAGTCTGTAAGTTGAGGACTTGGCGTCATTTATTGCAGCCTTAAAAATCAGAGTCAGAAATTCGAGCCACTTTTTTATGTCCTTTAATGACATGCTTATTCTTTGTCCCAGAATAAGGAAGAATAGAGACAGAAAGCCCCAGGCATTTGTAGCAAGATAATTTTACATCGTCCCTGTTCCCTGTGTTTATCCTCTCTGCAGGACCAGATGCCACCAGGAACAACTCAAGAGCTAGAAAACCGAGTTGCGTAGAGGGACAGATTGGAAGAGCAGTCCTGCCTCGTAATACTGTTTGTATTGGCTAAATATTGCCGTGTAACATCATTCCTGCAGACGTCATGGCTTAAAACCACACACATGTGTCATCTTATGGTTTCCAAGGGAGGGTCAGAGGTCTGTGCCCAGCTTGGCTGGGACTTGCATAAAGTCTCCAAAGGCTACAAGCCCTTGTGGCTGAGACTTCATTCTCATCTAAGGCCCAGCTGGAGAAAGATCCACTTTTAAGATCAGCAGGGGAGTTGGCACCATTCAGCAACTTGAGGGCTTAAAGTTTTTGCTGGCTCTTAGCCAGAGTTTACCCTCAGTTCCTAGAGGCCATCCAGAGTGGCTTGCCACCTGGGGCTTTGAAAGAGGGAAGGACAGGGTGTGTGTATGAGAAAGAGAGAGAGAAAGAGATGGAGAGAGAGAAGGGGAAGAGGAGAGGGAGGGACAGAGGGTGTGTATGAGAAAGAGAGAGACAGACAGAGAGAGAGAGGAGGGGAAGAGGAGAGGGAGGGACAGAGGGGCAATGAAAAGGGAGAGGAGAGAAAGAGAGCAGAAGAGAGGGAAGAGAGAGATGAAGGAGAGGAAGAGGGGAGTGAGGAATTGAAAGGAGGGGGAGAGGAGAGCAGGAGAGAGAGAAAGAGAGACAAGAGGCAGGAGAGGGAGAGAGAGGAGCAGAGAGAGGGAGAGACAGAAGGGGACAGAAGGGGTGGACAAGTCGGGTGCTGCTGCCCCACATGAGCTCACGTAATCCTGAGCACTTAATCACATGTATCAGCAAGGGGAAGGTCATACCAAGAGTCTATCCAAGACACAGTTCCAGGCAAATAATGTAAAAATATATATATATTTTACAATCAATCAGCAAAGGGCCCAGGACTTGACTGAAATAGGCAGTGAGCATAAATGGCTACCTTATAGAGCAAACGTAAATAATTCCTATGGGAAAAGATTCTCGACCATATAGTTGATCAGAAGCATGTAAATAAGATATTATTACCTTTTTCTGATGCTTCTGTGGAACTGTAATTGATACTGTCAATTCTTGGCAAGCGTACAGAGCCGATACCCCAATACACTATTCTATATCTAGAAAAATGGGAGGTGGAGGTAATTTGTTCATGCAAATCAAAATACTAAGCTATTGGGTGGCACCGGTGGCTCAGAGGAGTAGGGAGCTGGCCCTATATGCTGGAAGTGGTGGGTTCAAACCCAGCCCCAGCCAAAAATTGCAAAAAAAAAAAAAAAAAAAAAAAAAGGAATACTAAGCTATCAAATACTTCACCTCAGAAATGTAATGCATCCTATTGTGTTTATGGTTTATTCATTTTATCTCTCTTTTATACTGAAAAATTGGACAGAGCTTAAATGTTCATCATCCTTAAATGGACAAATTACTTGTGGCACAACATACTGTATTGTGTACATGGCTGTGTTTCTGTGGTAAACAATTGAAAATTCAAAATAGTATATTTTTTTAATTTACTTTTTATATAGTGAAAAGGCAAGCTACTTCTTTATGCTTGGAAAAATGTCCGAAAATATGCACACATCACAGTACTGATGCTTGAATCTTGCTAGGTTTTTCTTTTCTGGATAACTATGTTAAAGGCCTCTAAATAAAATAATTCTTAAATAAAAAGAAAAGATTACCCCCCTCAAAAAACCCCAACAACAATGACGCAGTAGGTCTCACTGGACCACATTGATGGGCAAAATAGAGATAGATTATAGAATTTTTGAACTTAACGTGACCCTCCAGTTTATAAACCCATGTCTGTCACTTTATTTGTGTCCAGAGAAGTTAAGTGTCTTGCTCAAATTCATGGAGAAAACCAAGGTCGTCAAGGAATGCTCTTTTCATTTTACTCCACTGCTCTCTGGAGAGCTCACCTTGCTCTCCAGGGCCCCAGAGTCCAAGTTCCACAGCCAGACCAGACATGCCCCTGGACCCCTCCCCGTTTCCGCCCCTCTAAGAATCAATCACTCCGTCTCCTGGTGCAGGAACGTGCAGAAGCCCCTTGTGGTTCCTCTCTGGAAAGAGCAGTGCGGCTAGGAAAGTTCTGGGCTTAAATTTAAAACCTAAGATTATCCTGGCAGCTGGAGAAGCTCAGTGTTCAACCTTGAAACTCTGGAGACAAGCCAGAGCCAGCGCCCGCGCTGCAGAGCCCTCAGTGGAATGGAAACGTGTTAAAGGATTCTGTCACTTTGTTAAGTACTTAACTACAGTAATTTCTTTTAGGTGAAAAACACATCATTCTGTTAACCAGTTAATATATTTTATACTGATGTAATTTGAATTATTATCTACATTTGTCACTCTAGAATATTTAATTCTGAAGAGTTAAACACGCTAAATATCACCACAATGAAATAAGTTTATTTGTTAGGACTGTTCAAATTAATACAGGTAGACAATTGCATTTTTATATTTCTTAATGATTAAAATGAATTGAATGATGAAATAACTTTAAGGAAATAATTTGGGTTGGTAGTTAATGTCTTATGATAGAAATGATTCTCCTCTGTTTTCAAGGGTTCAAGGGCTCTGAAATGGAGAGCTGAGCTGCACAGACAGGTGGTGCTGTCTGTGACGGCGTCTCTAACATGCAGTGAACCGGAGTTCAGTTTCCTCATCTGCTCCTCTCAGTCTGTGGCCTTGGGAAATATTACGCTTTCTGACATCTGCTTTCCTTACTTTGCAAAGGTGATGTTGACTATACAGAATATTGCAAGATCATTAGAAGAAACCCACCCGAAGGCTGACGTATCTGCTGAATAAGCTCTAATAGTATGAAATTGTCACTAGAACGAAAATATGCAAACACATCAATACCTTACTCTGAATACAAAAGAGTGTCATTAAAACTTCAATATTTAGTAAGTGTCACTTACTAAACACTAAACTTAAATAAATATTATCCAGTATGTCATTATACCAACAAAACAGTGTGTTTCAACTTTTTTTATTTCATGGCTCACTTGAACCTATAGTTAAACTTTCATGGTGCAGCAAAATTATGTTGGTCAAAAAAAAAAAAGGGGGGGTTAAAAGGAAGAATGTACTTCCTGTGCTTTGAACTTCTCTCAAAAATAATTTAATTAATGATCTTTAAAATGTTTTGTAACACGCCCAAGATCCCCACGCCCAAGATGACACACTGGGTAAAAATTATTGAACTGGATGTGGTCTCAGAAGCAATAATTAAGTAAACATTTTTCTGGATAAAGTGGCTTATAAGAATAATCCTAAGACTGTCTTCTAGAATATTTTGAATCATACAAAATGCTTTTATTTTCCTTACTTTATTTACAGGCAAAAATTACAGTTCATCAACAGAGTCACTTGATAGTAATCAACACAGTTAGGTGATGGCAAGTTCGAGTCCATGGCTTGAACTTGTGCGTGATTTTCGCTGCAGTGGAATTGAAAGCTCAGTAAAGCCGTTCATAACAGATGTTTTAAAATATCATTTAAGACCAGGAAGGCCTGGAAGTTTGAAGGGGCCATGAGAGGAACAATAAGGAAAATAGTAGGAAACTTTCTTCTTCTGGGTAAATTTTTAAAGCTTTCTACAGTTTTCTTCTGAGTAAAGTTATCTGAAGACCCTGATGGCCTGCCGAGTATTCCTAAGAGTAATCTGATGCTGGGTCATCTGAGCTAATTTATATATTTTGTTAACTCCTTGTTTTGCTAAAGAAAAGTATCTGAGAATACTTTTAAATATTTTAAGTCATGTGATATACCAGTTCAGCCATTTGAAAAGCGCAGTAAAATCACTTTTTTCTTTGTCGATATAGTAAATCCATTGCCTTTCTGAAGGTGAGGAAGTTGTGACTCTGGGGTTGTTAAAATCTTGAAAATGATTAAGGCCCAATTCTCTGACTTAAAGAACCAGCCTACCGCAGATAACCATGCGGAAACTGGTGGGGTTAAGGCAGCCAATATGTAGGTTCTGCCTTATCCTTCTGGTTTACCTTTCCCTGTTCAGTTGTTTCCTGCCAGAAGTTGGAGGGACTCCTAAAAAAGCCCCCAGCTTCCCACCCGCTGGCTCCAGCTTCAAACACCTGCATCAGATCTTCAAAGGCAGGGTAACTGCAGAGAAGATCTAATCTTATTCAGGGGTGGTGCTTGCTCTCACGTGGCTCTCATTTAAGGAATTATGAAATCAATTAATTATAAGTTAATATATAGAGAAAATAGTTGACAAAAGTACAAAACTAATGAAGAACATTCTGTAAAACATTTAAGGACCAGTGAACAGCTACTCCATCTTGAGAGGAACCTAATATCCCTGTTGATGCTAAATCGGATCTAGAGTGAGCACTTTGCTGGCATTTACAGTGGTCAGTTCAAATACTTATGGGAGACACCTGAGAAATAGCAGATTTAGGAGGAAAAGACAACAGCAGACGCCTCATCCCCATACTACGGAAAGCACCTGATACTCTGGTGGATTTTCTTTATGTTCATAGCCGACTAGAGAAATGTATCTCCACATATCTTTAAGCACAGTTGCCCTGAAGTGGCACATGCTTAAATGAATATTTAATAAAGAAAGAGACCAGTGAAAGTAATGTGTCACATACCTCCTATATCATATTTAATTTAAAAAGGAAACTCATTTCCAACAAGGAGATGCTAGATATAGGGCACTGTTTTTAAAAGTAAATAAAAATACTGCCATAAATGGGTGGCACCTGTGGCTCAAAGAAGTAGGGCGCCAACCCCATATGTTGGATGTGGCAGGTTCAAATCTGGCCCCAGCCAAAAACTACAAAACAAACAAACAAACAAAAAAAACCTGCCATAAAATACCATGTCACTTTATTTAGGATGGATGGGAGGTCAGTGGTAGCAGAAAACTTTCAACACATGATGAATTTGTCTTTAAGCTATTTCTAAATTATTAGATTCTTTTGGACATACTTAGAAAAGCAACCTGAAGAGTCTTGTATATATTAAGCTTTATGCATGCAAAAGATCCAACAATAAAATTATCAGAGCATCATGAAATCATTTTATATTTTTATTAAAATTCTATTTAAAGATGAACTTTTTCTTTCATTTTGTTAGGATGCCTGAATTAATTCAGTGTAGTAGACGCATAAAGGAAATAAATATTTCATGACATATTAAAATAAACTAAGAGAGGAAATAGTTGCAACTTTTTAGCCAGTTACGTCATAGATTTGTAAATTGTTATGGGGGGGAAAAAAAAAACAAGATGGGTGATAGCCCCAAACCAAAGACCTGAATGTTAGGAAGTTATTACCTGCCACGGAGGGAAAGCACCTTCTAATCCCGACAGGCATGGCCATCATACAATGGCTTCTTTTTCAAGCAGAATTTCCTCATACTAAGTAAAATTATTATCATCAGGGATGGCCAAGTTGAGCCAAATTTGACATAATGTCTGCTCTAGTTTTGAGTTGAAACAAACTTTGACGTAGTATCTGCTCTAGTTTTCTTCCCTATCACTGCAAATCATCTACACACAGTTTGCGGGCACAGTGAGGTTGTGACGGTCATCGCCGTATAACCCCCTGTCTGTTTTCTTTGTCTACACAGTACATCTCAGTGAGCCATGAAGGACTCGTGGTGGGTAAATGCCCTTGGCCTCCTTCTCGGGTCAGAGTAACGCCCGATCTGCTCAGATGCAGTAGTTGCACCTGGGGCCTGCAGGACGGGGGTTTTGTCTAAACTCATAAAATCGTCCTGGGTTTCAGTTTCTTCATGTGAAACAGAAGTGGTTTGGCCCTTTTTCTTTCATCCGTGACACACTTTGGTTTCTTTTCTAAACATAGTGGAAATCAGACTATTCAATACTTGGAGGGTTCAGTCAGGTGGGTGCAGCCTGGAGGCAGAGGAAGCCTTGTTGTGGGTGTGTGTTCATTTTTTCTTTTTCTTTTCTTATTGCTCATGCATTTAACTCAGTCATCTGCAGTCTCTCTTCAAATGATAAGCAGCAAATACTTCATTTAGTCAGTGTCAATTGAAGTTCATTATCCAATGAGTCTTTTCTTCTGACATTTTCATAACCTCTTCTAAAAGAAATGTCACCTTGGTGAACTGAAACCACGTTGGTTCCATGTTAATTCACAGGGACCATTAGTCCACACTCCTTGTGTTTATTTTGTGGACCTTCTTAGGAGATAAATGTTTATAGCAGCTTTGGGGTAGAAACCTTCTTTTTCAGCTTGACGCTAGGTATGAATGCCTTATGGTGAAGTGGTAAGGAAAGACGTCTGCCCTATATCTGTGTTGGACTTGAATCCACTGTCTAATAATGTCCCCCCCCCGCCAGATCCCACTATAAACATTTACAATCATATGTACATAGAAGTTGATATAGTTGCTACGTAGTCATAGTACTTAACAGGGGACAACTCCATGCTGTCTTTTATCATCTCCCATTTTTCTGACGGATCTACGGCTCAAAAAGCCACCTTTTCCTGTCCCCCCTGGGCTGTAGAGCAAGCCCCAGGCCATCATGCTTCAATGTCTGTCTTCCTTTCAGGTCTCTGAGTCTAATCACTGTTTCTCCTTGCCTTCCAATTGCACAGTCTGGCCCTATGACTCAATTTTTAAAAAAATCTATGCTGTTGTTTATTTGTTATGATATAAACTGTCTTTTCAGGGTCTTTTTTTCAATATCATGCACAGTGAACTAACTCTCTGGCTCTTTCTCTTGAAATTCTCCTGTGCTGGACATTCTCCTTCAATACTTAACGAGGTTTATAGAGTGTACATGTGGAATCTTCTAATGATCTGTCAGAAACATAATGTATTTCAGTTCCAAATATACATATTGGAAATAATCAAGGGGATCCTTTAATACTGCAGCAGCGTCTTAGCCGGCATATTGAACGTTGTGAGACTGCACGCCTCAAAAATAACTCCAGACAGGAAAATCTGAAACTCCTCTTTGCCCTGGACTGCTTCATGTTAAACCATTTCCCTTTCCAAACATTACTTTTCTCTTTTATTCCAAGGAATAGACAGAGGTTGTAGGAAAACGTTTTCAGCCAGGTGACTATGTTGAATTTGCTGTGTTGATAGGAAAAAAATAAAGTGATCTCTCATATTCACATTCACTGCAGGAGAAGCTAAGCTATAGTACGGAACCCGGGTTTTCCTCTTATGATATCTGGGAGGATAAAAATAAATAAATGAACATCAACAAGCTTATGCCCACAACATAAGCATTGAAGAACTCTGTCTATGGGCGGAATAAGAATTGTGGTTATTGTTGCATAGAGTGTGCTTAATAGCATTTGGGAAATCTGTAGAGATACAAAGTTAGAAAGGACTTTTGAGTCAGTCTTTTTGTTTTTGTTTTGCTTTGTTTTGACATAATCTTATTCTGTAGTCCCAACTAGAGTACAGTGGAGTCATCATAGCTTTTCGCAACCTCCAAAGCTTGGACATAAGAGCTCCTCCTGCCTCAACCTCCCAAAGTCATAGTGGTAGCAGAGCCCCCATGCCCAGCCAATTTTATGTTTTATCACAAGGAATTTCTTTTTGAGTTTTCACTATATTAAAAAGGAATAAATTCCATAACTTTCAATCAAAGTCATCAAAGTTTCCATGTTTTTATGTTTATTTTCTAAAGATCATGCATGATTTACGTGACAGAAAGCCTTCTAGAAACCAGATTGAAGAAGGTAATACTTCAGTACAAGCAAATAGTATTTACAAGCAAATTTCACACATATTATGGAAATTATTTCTAATTTTTATTCAGTCTACTGTCTAGAGCATCACCTATTAGTCAGACCCTATGCTAGTTTTTATGGACCTGAAGTGAATAAAATAAAGTCTCTGCCTTTAAGCATTTCATATTCTAATGAGGATGAAGATTCTGATTAATGTGATTAAAGTAATCTAAAATTCAGTAAATGTAATAAAGGGTCCTGCAAGACCCTGTATCATAATTCCAAGCATCTACGCATTCTGGATAATTGGAGTTTTATGAACTGCTTGGTCTTATGCAACTACAGGATCAAATCACACAGAAAAATCCAAGTGATTTTTAATTTTTAAAATGACAACTACACTGCGGAGTTAACCTGCAGTATTTATAAGAGTGCCCTCTAAAAGTTTTGGCTCAGTTCCTGGAACTCAAGTGGCTAAGGCACCAGCCACATACACCAGAGCTGGCGGGTTTGAATCCAGCCTGGGCCTGCCAAACAACAATGACAACTACAACCAAAAATAGCCAAGCATCGTGGCAGGCGCCTGTAGTCCCTGCTACGTGGGAGGCTGAGGCAAGAGAATCACTTAAGTCCAGGAACTGGAGGTTACTGTGGGTGACAGCTTGAGGCTCTGTCTCGAAAAATAAAATAATAAAAGGTTGGTGTCAAATTTTTCAATCATTGAGCACATGTTCATGCAGTCTCATTTTTTTTTTCTCCCACATGTTGGGCAGCAGGCAGAAAATGATAAAGTGATTAACAAGACAAAAAATTAGCTCCTAATTTCAGGGCACCTGTAATTTAGATAGCTAGAAAATGTGTTTGTAGTCCTGCAATCTCAGAAATAAAATTTCTTATCTGAAGCAAGATTTCTTTCTTTAAAGTTTTTAAAAGTGAGTCAATGGTTTCTCTTTGAATATCACTTACTGTCCTACTCCAGAGTTTTGTGATTCCTTTAAGGGGACAAAATTTATTCCAGCACCTGTTTCTGTGACTTCGCACGTGTGGGCTTATCTCTGCCTACAGCCTCCAGGAGCAGCATATAATGATATTACTGCTGCTTTCATCAAATTAGTCCTGAAAACACACATTGTAGCTCTTGTCACCTCTCCTGGGCTTTTTTTCTCAACTTCTTTCAGATTTTCTTCAACTATTGGCTGCTGCTTTGTAGATAAATGTTGATCACTAATAGCTATTTATTACCTTAAAATGCATTATGTTTGCTCCCAGTAGATGGATTTTATAGAAAATATGTCATAAATCACTGCATACTAGTATATCCCCGTTAACAAGTGTTTACAGGCCATTTCTCCCGGAATATAAATTAACTGGACAAGTTAAATTCCATTTAAATTCTGTCTTTCTCCTTGTAATAGTGGAAACTTTATTAATTTTACAGGAAATACAACATAAAAATTGGCAATATTTGCATAGAGAATGTAATCATGGAAAACAAATTAGATATATTTCTTACAGTTGTGTTCAGTCATATGTGTTTAAGGAGGTGAGAATGACACTATACATTTTTTTATGCACGCATTTGCAATTAGAAATTATAGCTGTTGAACGTGCGGTAAACATATCCTACTCCTAAATATATTTTCTGACTTAAAACTCAAGAAATTGTGTCAGATAAAAATAAGTCTTTCATCCTTACCTTCTTTGGTCTCATAGTAATTATGGCAAAAAGCACCTGCATGCCAACTTTCCTTTCAAAAGATTAGGATTATGGAAATGTGAATATTTATAGTGTGAGAGAAAAGACTGTCTTCTAAATATTTCTTCATGAAGCATTTCTATGTTACCACAGAGTTGGTGAGATTAATTATTTTGTAAGACCAGGATTAATTCATGATTTAAACATGGACGTGGAGAAAATTTATGTTGAAAATACAGAGGTTTTGGTAAAATAATATTTAGAAACTTTATCAACTTATAGGTGTTTGATATAATTAAATCTTATTTTATAAATACATCATTTTCAAGTCAGTATATTCTTAGTTTTTGAGCTCAGAAGCTATAGATTATAAGAGGTAGAAAGGATCATTGTTTTCAGCTTGTTTAAAGTCTTAATTAGCTTTATGAAAGAAATATAATCCAGAAAACACAGATGCAGTTAAGACCGGAGTTAGGGTGACAGTCGGGTCTTCTCAGACACTTCTTAGCCTGGCTCAACAATATTCTTCTCTATAAAGAAACATATGGAACGTCTTTATTATTCTTTTTTTGAACATATAGTTATCACAGGTGAACAGAGAAATGTACTGTAAACTCGACCTTTATTACATAAAATGCAATTTGTTATGTTTCTTTCTTAGTAAAATAAATGAAAAAAATTCTAAAATGTGTTATATGATACTTTTATTTCGATGATTAGAACTAGGGTGTTATCTCGTTTTGAGATTCTATAATTGGAGAATTCAGAGCCTTCTTTGGTTTTATAAAAGAAAGAAGCGACTGGGAATTGTGCAACTATAAACATTCGAATGCAGATGTCTTTATGCCAAAATGACTTTTTCCCTCCGGGGTAGATACCCAGTAATGGGATTGCAGGCTTCGGTGGAAGGTCGGCTTCTGGCTCTTGAGGATGCTTCATATTCCTTTCCCCAGAGGATGAACTAGTTTGCGTTCCTACCAACAGGGCACGTCTGATGCCTTCTCTCTGCACCCAGAGGGGCACAACTACAGCCTGGGCTTTAACCTTTAAAAGCAAACCATGTAACTTAATTCAACGTACCCCCATATTAATCTGAAATTAAAAACATATTAAAAGAAAGAATCAAACCAGGAGCATTTGCTCTGTCAGAGTCAGCATTTTGAGTTAAAATGGCACTTGTCAAGCTACATATTCTTAACGGTTTATTTAAATATTTTGTGGTATATTTAATTCACATGTGTTTTCTGTTCTTTCATATACTCGGTATATTTCTGGTGGAAAAAATAGATGAGTATTGTTTTAGCATGCATTGCCCAAAGAAACCGTGGTAAATCTTATAGTTAAAAACAAATGTTAGAAAGAAATTATTAAATGAGATCAGGATTATAATTGAATTCATAAATGATTTGTTGAATTTTATTCACATATAGAGCATCATTCAAGAATTATGTTTGTAATATTGATGCAGATAAAATAATGATAATATTAGCAATGAAACTGATACCACATTTGGATCCTGTTCTTCTTGCCACTTTGATACATACCACCTTGCCATACTTACTTATTTTATCATTTAGAGACAAATGATTTGTCATTTACAGGCAGATCAAACCGATTCACAACTTATGCAACCCCAAATTGAGTGAATTGCAGAACAAAGAATAAGATTCAAGTTGAAAACATTCCAAACTGTATATAAAATCAGCACACTGTACCGCATCAATGCAGGAATGTACACAGTTATGATCTAATAAAGAAAGAAAATAAAAGGATTCAAGTTGGAAGTCATGTTCTCCCGGTGCACTGTGCCTCAGATAATGAAGTAGGAGGAGCCTTCTCAATGTTACAGCATTTTCACGTGTCATTATTTTCCATATTGCTTTTATGTGAAACTGAACAATATTGTCATTTTTATGCTCTATAATTGAGAATTTGGTTTCATATAGATTTTTAGTTATCAAAGAATTAATTATAGTATGGACTTTGGGAAGCCTGGTAAATATCTGAAATACACAATTTTTTAATATTTTTATGTCCACTTTTTAAAAAAAATAAAACCTCAATGACGTAGCTGTTCTGGTCTTTGATACATTCAAAGCAATAATATATTTTACATGTTTGAGTAAAGAGACGTAGTAAGATTGACTACTAACGGAGAAAGATTTTCAGGGTAGTAAATATTAAGATTTTGCACAGAAACCTCACTTTCTTCTCAGAAAGTTACAGCTGTAGATTACAACTCATATCATAGTTGAGAAAGAACGGCACGGAAGTTCTAGTTCCCCTAGATGATACAAAGAGTTGTGTTTTCTAGTTGACTTTTCTACCTGGGTGGAGGGTTAGAGAGACAGATAAAATGTAGATAGATGGATAGAAAGATTTTCTATAACTGGCTTCTAAGCATAGCATGTGCTAACTGCCCCCACTGGATCTAAGTACGAGTATCCCCATCTTATTTGGGATAGCGCGGAGAAAGTCACTATGTAGCCAAACACTAACATCATCATATTTTAGGAATTCCTCAGGTAAAATGTTTCTCAATGGCAAATTGAAAGTTCCTAAATGTCTTTGGCAGAACCTTCACTTTTTGAGTATTATTTTTCTTGTCCAGGCCATTTGTATAGAGATGACCAGAGGGTTCTACACACACACACACACACACACACACAGAGTTCCCTGGTGAAGGACTTTAATAACAGAGCGTGTGCTGAGTGACAGGGATGCCGGGGAGCTGGGCAAACTTAACATACACGTTGGCCTTTAGGATGAATGCAAAAGAGTGTCATGGTTCTCCAGGAGAAATGACGTCTTTTATTTCAAAAGCTCTCTGTGAAAAAGCACAGAGATATGGACATTCCTGGAATGGTGGAGAGAAGGGCAAGGTTTTTGGACTGTTGATGGCAAGGTGGTTGAGATCCCAGAGAAAAATTGGGGTTGCACTGAGAAGTGTGGAATTGATCCTACCCGGCTAGATAGGATGTGGTGGAATGATAAGCCGCCAGGCATTTTTAAGCAAGGGGGAGATATAATCGGACTGTTAAATAAGCAAACACGTATCTGCCTCATCAGTGAAAAGAGAGTATTTGAAATCAGGAATGGCTGAGGCTCTTAAACTGGGCCAATTGTTGAGAGAATGTTTGAAATCAGCACCAAGAGAGCAGAGAGAAGTTGGTTTGATTAAGGAGAATATCTGTGGGTTGAGTAGTCTTCTAAAATTGCTGAAGCTATTTCTGGCATGACAGCTAAAGGAATTCATGTGTTTTTGTTTATTCACGAGCTATTCACAAGGTACCATGTTGGAGACTAATGGAAAGGCTTATGAAAGCCATGAAGAATAACATATAGAAAAGGGTCGTAGAGGAAAAATACGAGTGAAGTTAATTTAATCATTTATTCATTTATTATAGAGGATTAGACCAATATGGATCACATTTGTATTAATTGGCTTAGAGGGACATAGGCAGAAATTAAGTTTTGATTTTTCATTGTCTTCTATTTTAGTTTATGCAATAAAGATTTTTGCACTCAAATAATTTTATTTCAAAATTATGGCATTTTATTTTTCTTTCTTAATAAAAATCCCTTCTCTTTTCCTATTTGAAGGGATTCCATCATAAAACAAATTATATTTCTCTGCTAACCTATGAACTCTGATTTGGCTGGCTTGGTTTATTTGTCAGATTCAATTATACAAAACAATGCCATTTTGAAACCCTGACCACATTATATGTTCCTATCATCTTTATGTGAGAAAAAAAATTTATCATTTTCAATTATTTTAGAAAGTTTAGAATGTTCTGCTTTCATCCGCAGTACATTACTGAAGGCAGGTACATGTCTTTTGAATCGTGAAGTTGTTATATCAATTGTTACATCTTCCTTTTATACTACTTTGGATCTAGGCACCTTACAAATTCTAACAGGTCTTTAGCTGTGAGCATTCTGTGTAAAGACAAGTTTCATTATTGATATACTAATGCTACATTAATGAAATGTACACAGATTCATTAACATAGCAGTAAGAATTGTATGTAGAATTCATGCTTGTTAAAAATAGAAAATAAAATAATTTAAGAACTGATTGTAGATCTGAAGTAGAGATATTTTTTAACATATTAAACTGTTAATATTAGAAGTATTTAGTAAGATTTTCAAATTGGTGCAGGGGAAAAGCATTGACTTAAAATTTAGATATAATGATGGAATAATAATTTCATGCATGTCATGAGAGAATATCTATCAAGCACCTAGTCTCTTCCCTGGTGTGGCTACAATAAAATGAATATATTATTTTAGTTGTACTTATTAATATGATTGTTCATCAGTATGTTTTATAGGTACAGCAGCTTTATCATGACAGAGATTATAATTCAGAACTAATTGTTCAGTGGAGGAAAATTCAAAGATAGTTTTAATGGCTGAAGACAGCAGAACTGACAAGAACACAATTTAGCTTTGATTCTTTTCTTACTGCTGTGGTGTCTGTTTGAAAACAAATAAATAACACATCTCTGTCTTTAAAAATTATTCTCTGAATACAAGAAGTCTTTTCCTTTGATCCTTATGTTATTTTTGAAGCCAAGTTTATCTGCTCAAATATTTAAGATCAATGACTAATTGAACTAACCATTACCCTCTGGAGAACACGGTGACGATGGTCAGTTTCCTTCCATGCAGTGACATCAGGAGTACAAAATGGCGTGAAGTACAATGGCAACTTGTAAAAAGCAAACATTCTCCAAGGAATTTGCAACATTGGACTGCCAATGCTTCAGTCACTGTAATTGATATTTTTAACTGTGCTTGTGAATAAGGAAGATATGCTCTTATATAATCAACTTCAGTAATTTGAACGGTATGTTGACAGCTTACCATAAATTCCTTGAATTTTTACAGTTTAAGTATATCTGTGTTATTTTTAACCAAAGCACATGTTAAATCGAGTTCTATAGTTCTCTTTCATTTTTTCTGAATAAAAGTTATTAGAAAGATAATTTGCATAACCTCAATTTTAAGTTTTTGCTTATAATTAAGTTTCCACCATTCTTATGTTTCAGCAGAGAGAACCTAGACTTTCTCAATCACAAATATACTTATTTTTTTCTCCAGGAAAGTTGTAGTTATTTTTCCCTAGAAGCTCCTGGAAGCCCATAAAGTTAGATTGAATTCCAGGCAATTTTTCTTCCTAAATAACCATTAGTATTTCACTGTAAAAATTAAAAAGCTTATTCACTTTTACCAGGTTATTTGAACATTCAAACAACCTAACAGAAGAACTCAGAATGTGCATTTTCACGTCATTTACACATTTGAAAGAAGCAAAATTCAAGAAAAAAATCAAAATAAACACCTGGGTCTGAAGATGTTTCCAGGGTTCAGCAAGGCCACTTGCCTCGTGTGCAAGAGAACAGAGACTCTGTCATTCTTCTAACTCCAAATGTCCTGTTTTGTCACTCAAACAAGTCACCTATGTATATAAGTGACAAATAAATCAGGTGGATGAATAACCCAAATGGTTAGATGGGTGGGCCAGGTGTACAACAGCATTAAATAAATAGGTTTGGTTTTGAGGTAACATATGTCAAGCCTTTACTGCCATACATGGTAAGCACCAGTAAAGGTCAGCTAATTATTATCAATAGTCACTTCACTTTAATAGAAAAATCCTCGTTTGTTTTTTTATCAGTTACATACATCATGATTTTTCTGTATACTGTATAAAATATTTGCTTGCACCTCCAAAGCTAAACTATATATTCACAGTCTTTATTTGCCTACAATAGAGATTTCTGCAGACTTTGAAGTGTATTTGATGCTTTCTTTAAAGTAAAGCACAATGTATATTTTGGAAGACAGTTTTTGAAGTGAGGAAATGACCCAAAGCAAAGTGAATCAGTAGATAACATGAGGCACAGTGAAAAGCAAGACAGACTAATTCATCCAGGGAGATCGTGCTGCAAACCCTGTCCCCAAATCCCATCCCGTAATGATGAAGGACAGTTGGAGCAGCCCTCCCAGATAATAGTGACATTACAATAAAGTACACAGTGGGCCCATAGCCTGTGTCCAGGCCCTGATGAAAAGAACAACTTTGTGTATCAAATGAGCTTTGGTCAGATTGAATGACAAAGAACTTTTTTTTTTTTCAATTTAGTTTAGAGACAACTAATGTATTTCTAGGACCCAGAGAACCAAGCATTTCTGTGAAGTTTTTAAAGAGTGTCAAAAAGGTATCTTTGTGGAATGAAATAAGAGTTGGGGTTCAGATGTCCCCAGCCCCTGTAAGTGGTCTGGAAATGACAGAGTTTAGCTGGTAACAGCTGCAGATGACATTTGTCAAGTACTATTGACAG
Organism: Otolemur garnettii; assembly: GCF_000181295.1. Taxonomy (NCBI): domain Eukaryota; kingdom Metazoa; phylum Chordata; class Mammalia; order Primates; family Galagidae; genus Otolemur; species Otolemur garnettii. The sequence goes on from NW_003852509.1 coordinate 1,734,357, forward strand.
TTATCAATTAATTAATTAATGCCAGTCCTTTCTCTGTGCTTTCTATCTATTCATTCATTTTGCTCTGAATGTGTATTTCCCTTTTCTATATTCTCCATCTTGACCCTCAAATCTTTGGAAAGAATGAGAGGGTAACATAAGGATGACGCCATCTGAGGACGTAAAGGGCAAAGCCAAAAAGTCAAAAACCAGAAACCAAAACAAACCCAAACGGCAAAACACAGAACAAAACAAAAACACTTGCCAAATTTATCCAGTTATCAAGACAACGATACATTTTTCACTCTTTATATATCACACCTATAACTTTCATGATGTGGCAGTTTGTAAGTTTTGGAGTACTTGGCATGACCTCAGATTATTTTTTCCCCTAATTCTACCACATTAACAATATAAGCTATTTGATAGGAATTAGAAAGTAAAGGTATTTCTATAATCTGGTAGGTTGATTCAATTGGGTGATATTAGTGATACTTAGTATTAAATTCAATAGTTAGAATTAGATTGTTTATAATTTGGAGGTTGCCATGAAGGTCATGTTATTTTGTTATATAACCAAAAGGGGTTTAGCTGAGTACTAAATCTGCATAGAAAAAGAAGGCCTTATAGACACTTGTAGCTATGATTGCAATAAAAAATTTCAGTAGAAATATAGAAAATTATACATACTGAAAGTAAAATACTTATTAGTTAAAGTAAATATATGTCTATAAAAATTTGTTCAAAATAAGAATTAATCATAGTAAGCTACTTAGCTTATAGTCATAGGGAGTTAAGTCTTGATTGTTAATTTTACCAAAAAAGTGTGGTTACTATTTCAGAAGATGAAAAGTGGCAGGAAGTTTCTATGAGAGTGTTATATGCTGGGAGGTAGCATTTGTAATAGATAAGCTAGGCAAAGTATGTTGTTTAGAAAAATGAAGTTAAATCTGAAGACATGGCCAAATGAATTGTCAATAGTTGTATTTCAGAAATTGAAATTTATTTTTAAATAATTTTTTTATTATTTTGTAACTCATAGAATGATGTAAATGTATTCATTTGATAAAATAATTTTCTCAGTTTATAATGGATGATCATCTAGTATTGCTTATCCATCAGAAACGTGTGTAAGGATTTTGTTTTCAGAAAACTACTGAACTAAATGAATCAGGGGATGATATACACGTAGGTCTGCAGGTGCACATACCTACGTATGGATAGCCATTTTCTTATCTAGTCTGTCTGAAGATTGCAGGATAATCCCTGAGACAGAAACATTTAATTGTATTTCTATCTTGTTCCTTGAAGAATTGTAAATGGGATTTAACTTCACTTGGGGCTTTTCTTTCACAATGATGTATCCCCAGCACGTACCAATCGAAAATAGATTTCAACAGTGGGAAAGAAAGTGAGGTAGATGGCTTGCCAGCTCTCTCAAATTTCCATTTTCACAGGGATATGTCTTTACTGTCTTCAAAGGAAAATGCCAGAACGTTAAACACACCTGTCTATAAATCCGGGGCATTCCATAATTCAGTGACTGTCCTGCTCAAGTTTATTTACCTTTTAGGTTTCCCATCCCTGTACGTTCCTTATGTTCCACCCTTTATGTCCAGGACATGGAAATTTTCTGAGTGAGACGGTAAACTTTAGAAAAGAATTGAAAAAGAGTTTTGGAGGGGGTCCAAGAAGTTCCAGAAATACTGAATACACGGTATCCCTCCTAAAAATGTACTAAATATTGAGCAATATGTCTCGAGTCTCCACTGTGGCTCTGACTTGCTGTGGGTAATGGTGATGGTACAACCACCTCCTTGAACTTGCATCCTAGTGAGGATACAGACATAATACACCAGTAACAGGATATATTTCAGCATTTTATAAGTTTGTGTTTTTTTTTAAAGAAAAGGACAATGTAGGAGAAAAAGAAGATTATTGCAATTCTGACTAGGGAGGTCACCTCATTGAGAAATTAGATGTTTAAATAGAGACTTCTGAAACATTAGGTATTTATCTCTTTGCATATCTAAGAAAAGGACACTCTAGTGATAAGTAACAGCCAGAAAGCAGGCCACCTGCAGAGAGACATCTAGTGTAAATTGGTTGCTAGGATCTTGACATTTAGTGGACTGAGACTAAAGGTAGACAAGATGGTTGCTGGGTTGGGACTAGATTAAAATCTAGGGAGATAGGCGGGGAAGGAGGGCGCCATCAGGAAGCCTGTTGCAATTGGGGGGGGGGTGAGTGATATGATAATGCCTTGACCAGAGTGGTCACAGTGGAGCAGCTGGTAATCAATCCCTGGGATTCTGCACACTTCTGATGATGGAACAGACAGGATGCCCTGAGGGCATTACATCCTTGTACGCACAAATAACAAGGGCTGAAAAAATTCCTCCAATAAACAAACCTATTGCATTTTCACCTAGCTTTTCCAAAATAGATGACTTCAGAATCCATTTTAAAAATGCATAACAACAGTTTCTTTGTGACAATAATGTTCTACTTGGAAGGGCTGTCATAGAAACCAAGAAAATGTGCAATTTCCTTCCAAATTGTCATATAACATTCAAAGGTCTGTGCCGAAACTAAGCCTAGTCTGAGCTGTTCTTCTCTAGGTAAAAATCACCTTCCATTTGATATGATATGTGGTCTATATCATAGCTGGATAGTTTAACCTAATGTGTATAATTAACATGTAAGATTTCAAAGTCTTTTTCTTTTTAATTTTGTAAATTTCACAAGCCCTAAGGAAGCAAAGGGTGGCTCTTTATATATATATATTTTTTTTCCTAAAAATACCTTTTTCTCTTTGTTGAATAAATGAGAAGTCAATAAATTATCTACTTTCTTGGACTAAAGACATGCATTTTTTAGACACTTGTCAGGAGCATAGGATGTATTTGCTACACAAAATCTCTGCTTTTTTCACTTCTGGTTTGAAACAGAGGAAAATTACCGATGACTTAGAAAAAAAGCTTCATTTATTTATTGAGTCACTAAATCTAATTAGGTCTATTATTCTTAAAAACTCCATGGTAACTCACAAAACCAGAAAGACTGATTCACACAGATTCTATACTTGAATAGCTTATTATGATTGCTACAGAGCTCAGAGCACTGCCTTGCTTAAGAAGCTGTCAGAATTTCTATTCATTTCAAGAGTTTATAAATTAACTATGGGAATATTTCTGGCTGAACTATGGTGTCTTGACTCTGTAAGCCTTCGTATCTTCACTGTCTGGTGCATTTTTCCTTTAATACTTTCAACCTTCATCTGCTTTCACTGGAGACTGACTTTTTTCTCAAAGTCCACTGGTCAAAAATTGTAGTTCAGTGAATGAGGACCAACCATGTTTGCTTTTAATATGATTTTGGATAGTTGAAAGTATTTTTTAAAAAATCAAAACAATATTATTGATGTGTCCAATGTGTAAACTTCTCTTGAACCTGTTTTTCTAATTTCCTATTGAATATAGTGACTGTTCATGAACGATATACAAACATAATGTAGAAAAAGAGTGTGTTTAACGCAGTTGATCAAAAGGAAAGCTTGTTCCCTTGGGAGCATTGGTTCTGGGGGCAAAAAGATCTCACAGAAGGCAGAGATTCATTTTATGGATCCTCATTTATCCAGGGCTGCTGCGCCATAATATCAAATGAATGCAAAATATTCTTTCTTTTCAACATCGTGACTCGTACCATCTGTTGATATCACACAATTATGGAAAAAAAATAACATCTTACTAAGGAAAGAAAAGCAGAAGGAGTACTTCAAGTAAATGGCTAAAATACATCTCCTTGCAGACACCAGCTTCATCAGACGATGCTTCCATACTGCGGGATTGGCCACGCCACACACACGAGCTAAGCAGTGTCCAGTTGTTCCAGCCGCTTGCTTAGCAGACCTGTGTCCTGTTCAGTTCGGGGACACATTTTTGATTTAGCATTATGAGCCCTACAGAGAAGGGAAAGGCAAAACCCCACCATAGCAATACTTTTTTCTATTTGTTGGTTAATTTTAACTCTAGAAAGATAGACACAATTCTCCTCTTTGTAGTGCATTTAAAAGAGTTATTTTTCATTTCAGAATACATGTTACAAGGGTGCACACTTTTTGGTTACATAATTTACATTTGTATACCTAAGTATCTTTTATAAGATTATTTTTAATCTTCTACAAAGTCACTGACATCACGACCAATTTCTCATATAAAACACTTCAGAAAAGTTGAGACAAGGTCGTTATGTCCCTTAGGTGTCATCTCTGAAATCACTGAGGGAGCTTAGGCAAAATGCAGGAAGCCTCTGTTACAAGAGGCTTCTGACCACGGTGGCTTGGCATCGGTGTGTAGCTGCTTTTTAAAGGTCAATTTTTAACAAACTCCAAATTTACTCTTTTTTTGCCATTGCTGTTTGCCTTCTTTAGGAATTATTAAGGCCTTGGACCTTGGTTGGGGTAAGAATTTCCAGGCTGATCATGGGATTCTTAAAGGCTGCACAGTCAGAGGAGATGTGGCCGGGAGAACCTTGACGCCATTTCAGGTCTGAACAGCCGTCTTCCCAGGTGTCAGGAAATGTTTTTACATAATTACCAGATTTCATGTACTTTCAGTATTTTTTTTTTTTTTTTTTTGAGACAGAGTCTCACTTTGTTTGCCTGGGTAGAGTGCTCTGGCGTCACAACTCACAGCAACCTCCAGCTCTTGGGCTTTAGGAGATTCTCCTGCCTCAGCCTCCCCAGTAGCTCGGATTACAGGCACCCACCACAATGCCTGACTATTTTTGTTGTTGTTGCATTTTGGGCGGGGCCGGGCTGGAACAAAGAAGGAAGCTATTTCTTTTATTTGGGCTGATACCAAGACCACCCGCTCCTGGTGGGCAGAGATGGGCTGTGGCTTCCTATCACCGCAGGACAGTCCTGGCGAGTCCAGGAGCAGCAGCGCGCGCCGGACAGGCTGCAGAATGGTCCAGACTCTGCAGCGTCCTGAAGGTCAGATCACATACAGCAGTAGTTTTCAGACTTGAGCATTCACTGGAATCACCTAGAGGCCTCTTTAAATATACACTATTGCCCCGTGGAATTCTGATGAATTTCCTGGGGAGGAAAGACCCGGATTCTCAGCGTTTCCCGAGATCTGTGGTGTAAACACCTTGTCTGTGCTGGCCGGTTTTACGCCGCAGTGCCTGCAGGTGTAAAGGTGTAAATAACACAGACAAAAATGGATAAGCAGTGACGTTTAACCTTCAGTTTTAAAGTGAAATCTATTTAATTACAACTTTATGAGGTTTTTTTTTTAAATGATTACTATATTTTTCTCAATGATGTGAACATTTCTGAAAATTCTGTTCTGCTGAGCAGAGGTGGGAGCCCACTCCGCACGACACTGGTTCTCTGGGGACAGGGTTTATGACATTGTGAGCAGAGGCCGTGCCCAGGACGCCCATTTCTAACAAATGCCGGTGTTGGTGGTACAATCGGTCTAAGAACCCAATCTCAGAGCACAGAAAGTCCTCTAAATAAAGTACTGTAAGTACGCAGGGAATTTAAACAGGACTATTCTGAAAGATAAGATTGCTTAAGACAAAGAAAAGTGCTCTTTCACTGATAATTTCCATCCGGTAATTTGAAATAAAGATTCTCCCAACTCCCAATGTGATTAGTTAATGTGAACAATATTGTCAACACCAAAAGTAAAAGTAAGAGAAGATGAGGATTTCCTTTCTAATTTCAAACATGGAAAACCAGAATTCTGTATATAAGCAATCACTAATACTGTTACTATCTTCCAATGTCTCTGCATATTTCCATAGTATTTGCATGGTTGATAATAGTTTGTAAAGTTTGTCACACACATTGATTCATTCAAGGGCAAACAAAGTATTTGTATTTGGCAGAGGTTTTTTTCTCTTTCTTTTAAAATGCATAAAAACTCCAAGTAGATAAAATGTTTATCATTGAAAATATTATTTCATAAAATTAAAATAAGTTATAGATAACTATTGGGTTAATTTCAAATCTATTTTGTTATACTAGGAGATTGATTTCAATCCTCATTCAACTCAACAAACGATGTCAGATATCCAAACTACCTGGTGAGCTTCTAACCTAGAAACCAACAGCTTCTATCAGGAAAGAAAACAAACAAAAAAAAACCTAGTATCTTTAGAGGTACCAATGGAAATATCACCTTTTGAAATAACAGCCTTCCTTTATTTAAAAAGTGTTACTTGCACTTCCATTATAACACTTATCACACCATATTGTAATTGGTAATTGTTGTTTAAAAATAATTCCTTAAATCATGAGCTCCTTGGGGTTAGGGAACACATGATGTGTTTCTGTTTGTTTATTTTATTACTAATGCCAAATAGTAGGTTCTTTTTTAAAAAAATTAGCATAATTTTTAATACTAGCAAACATTTAGTATTTACATTTCTTTAATTAGGATATTAATTTTATTTTTTCTCTACAGCTCATTCAAACCAGGATTCAAATAAAGTACATGCATTGTTATTGTTGTGTCTCTTAAATATTTTTGAATATATAGATCGTCCACCTGTTATTTTTTCCTCGTTGAAGACATTGGTTCATGTCCTGTAGATCTGAGCTTCTTAAAGTTCTCATCTCCAGACTGCCTGGGACCTGTCCTTGATGAGATAAGGACCATCCAGACACCCAGACATCATGTAAATCCACTGTGCCACGACGCACACGATTCCGTTCAGCTGATATTGGTTCCTAGGGAGACTCGCTTGAGGAAGGAAGCAGTGACGTGGGTCCCATTCTGTCTTAAGTGCCATGTCTCATTGTAGAATAGTAATACCCCATTCAGAGAGCACTGACCAGCCCTCGGACCCCTTGTGCATCTGCTGCTGTGGAGTTTCAGGGGTTTAGTGATGCCTGCGTTCCTGTGCTGTGCCCCTTACCACACTCCTTGGTCCTTGAATTTGCTGTGAATTGTTGGCTAGAGCGAGAAACTTGATCAATCTCAGAATCAACTTTTTGTTATAAGGATGCAGGTGGTGCATGTCCTTCCATTAGGAGACGTCTTATAACTGCTCATCTCTCATTTTTACCTTAGCAGTCTTTGATGATCATCACCTACGTCTATTAATTTATTAGGGTGGCAGAATGGGGATATTGAAATTCAGTCATTTCCTATTTATTTATTGATGCTATAAAGTTTGACCCCTAATTTTGAACTTACATTCAATGCAGCAAGTAATGTCTGCAATACTTCCCAGTCTGCTTTTTCTGATCAACAACTTTGAAGGTTATAGAAAAATTATTTAATATTAACAATTAGTTATTTTGAGTATGAAATTGTGGGAAACTCACACAGAAGGAACCTGGGAGGGTGCAGGCAGGAAGGAAGTGATTCTACAAGGGTTTATTCCTCTGCTTCATCCCATGATCTTTTATAAGAGTCACAATGGAAACTGTTATTTTTGATGTTAAACTCATGCCTGCACAAAACTTCAATGTGATGACAACTTCCGAAGTGGTGATGATGGCGTCAAACTCAGCACAGCACATCCACCCATTCTGCCTGCTCACGATGTGAAAGACTCCAGACCTCTGCGGCAGCACCCAGGACAAAGCTGAGAACACAGTCCAAAGCCTGCCGGTCTACCTGGGGTTCCATATGTGGTGGCAGAAATGCGTGAGGCCCGGGGAGGATGTGCATTTTTCACTGATGTGACACTCGCACCCAGGGCGGCTCTTGTTGCTACGGTCCTTTCCCAAGGAGGCCTGGGTGCACCAGTGTTTTTTTAAATCTTTCATTTGAATCATGAGAACTGTATTCATTCCAATTTCTTAAATAAAAAGAGCATCCATGGGAAAACAATGTTGAAATGAGGCTACAAACACTCACTTCTGAAAGTTAAAATGTTTACAACTAACTTCTTCTTTGCACCTGTCGTCCAGAATCTTACCAATTTTTCACAAGGTCCTTGCCTGAAATGGGAGGTTCTTGAGTTCTGGTTGAACTGGTCCACACAGGAAGATCTGGAAGAGATGTGTGTGTGGAATCTGACGGAGCAAAGAAAGGTGCTCACCTCCTTTCAGTAGGCGACAGGAGGAGCCTTGTTCTTACCTTGTCCCTTAGTCTTGGCAGTGTTTTTTTTTTTTTTTTTTTTTTGCTTTGATAAAATAGTGTTATGTATTCATCTTATTTCTCTACAAAAATGATAGCCTTCAGTTTTTGAGCAGTATGTTCCAAGCCTTATGCTAAATCCCTTATAAAATCTTTTTTTTTTTTTTTGACAGAGTCTCACTATGTCACCCTCAGTAGAGTGCTGTGGCATCACAGCTCACAGCAACCTCCAACTCTTGGGCTTAAGCAATTCTCTTGCCTCAGACTCCCAAGTAACTGGGACCACAGGCTTGGCAGCATTTTTTAACTTCAGTCTGCCTCAGTTGCAGCAGGAAAGCTTTTTAAATATCAAAACTCTTCTTTTTGTTCTTGAGCAGTTCAACTGTCAAAGCCCAGGGTTGTGCCCAGAGTCTGCATTTGAAAATGGATCCCTGATAATTCTTCCTGACACAGATGACTCATGAACCACAATTTGGAAAAATTACAGAAGAGTGAGACAGAGTTAGACTAGCAGACAGGCAAGCGTTCCTCCCCATCCCCACTGAGTAGATACGTAGACGTGCTTAGCACTATGTAACAATAGTGTACTGATGATTCTTATTTAAGGGAGATAAACATTAAATTCTGCCTACATCCATGCATTTATGAGTATCACCAACTTTCTCTTTACTCAGTTTTATGTCTAGGGAACAATTGTTTGTACTAATGAATTGGGATAAAGTTTTATAAGGCATCTAACTTGTCACTGTGTATAATATGGAGATGGTGGAGTGATGCTCCCATAAGACATTCATTTAGTATGCAAAGTAGTAATATTAGTTGTAGTGCTTTTTTGCCATTCATGATTATGACAAATGTGGATGACACCATCCTTACATAACTGCATCATGAGTATCCATCTGTTAATGGATACTTATGGTTTGAATAGGCATTGAAACAATTGTACTTTCTAAAAGACTGTTTCATTTAGGCTGTTTAGAAATGTATGCTCAGAACTCAGACCTGCAGACTATTCAGAAAAACTCACTGGGACATAAAGATGTTCCACCAACAGGAAGTGCTGTCTTACCCCTGGAGAATCCCTTTTTTTCTTGAGAATTGAATCTATTCAATTCCACTCAATATTCTTTTTCTTTTTTAAATCATAGGTATATACATTAATGCTGTCATGGGGTACAGTGTGCTGTTTTTTTTTCAATTCCATTGAATGAATGGTTCCTTTAAGGACTATAATATTCTTAGTCGTAATACTTGCTCATACATTAACGGACACTCTTACATGAGAGAAAACTTTCATATAAACATGAAAGCATAGATGTGGACGGTAAAGCCCTGTGCTTCTGCATTAAGGACAATAATGTCTTGTATGTAGCAATGAATCGGAGTTTAGTATATATTTCATTGCTAAGATATTTGTTATAAAATCACAGTCCATAGCAAACAGGCTTAACTGCATATACAGTCATTTAAAATGCTGATTACTATGTATTATTTAATAAATGATTTCTAGTTCTTTAGTATTAAGGCATACATTTGAATTGCATGAAATTTCAAAAAATATATAGAAGGCTCTCAATATGTGAGAGATATGTGATATCCAAACAACGAATCCAAACAATTCTGTGTTTTGTTTCTGATAGACATAAAAATTTCGATTTGAATATCCACCACATTCTTCATATTAACTATGGTCAAGTTGTAGATTGAATCCAAATTCATAATGCAGGCTATTTGGGAATTAACATTTAGAAGTCATGTTAAAGAAACCATTAAATAAAAATAGAATTTCAATAATTTGAAAAGAGAACTATGATGTCCTTTAAACTTTTGTCTTTTTATGATATAGGCAATTGAAATTCAGTAAGTATGAATCAATAATATAAATTCATTATTTTCATTTTTAAATATGAAAATGTATGGGCATCTGAAATAAAGCATACATCATATCCAGGTCTCGTGTTTCACTCAGAGGGGATGTGCTCATTCCCATAAGGTTGAGATAATTAAGTGCTTAGAACGTGGTAATTGTGGCTTTATCTATGGCTACTTTTATAACCCTGTATCTGGTTTTATTATTTGCAATTCATTATATTTATCTAATACAAAAATTCAAACTGATGCTCTGCAGAATAAACTTTTAAATTTACATTTCAATGACATTATTTTTCCTCTGTAGCAGGAGTATACATGATAAGCATAAGATAAGTTTTTGCAAGATATTTAATAAAATTAAGGTATTCAAATCTATTTGGGATGCATTAATATCACAGCAACACACTTTCTCACACTACTTTGTAAAGTATATGTTATATGCATATAATTTCTATATATTGTATGTAATTAAAATATTTTTAAGATTAAAATATTCAAGAGTTGGGCTTTGAGGCAGCTGCCAATTGCAGGTTTGGGCAGGAAGTTTTTTCCCTAAATCTATAAATAAAAACAATGTTCATATTGTTTTTAATTGTTTATTTTTAATTGTAATAATTGTAATTGTAATAATATTTTTAATTGTTTATAAATATAAACAAATATTTATAGCTCATTGTATATTTGGGGTGCTTCGAACAGTTTATTAGCTTTGCTGATCATCATAAACATCTTGTGAGAAGGAGAAGGCCCTGAAATATCTCACATCAGAGGAAAAGTGAAGGGGTGGGAAGGAGGAAGGTCTGTAAATATCATATTAACAACTTAGGGAAGTTCTTCCAGGAAAAACCAAGGATTGCTCACTTTTTACTAAAAATAAGCAAACTGGATAAAACATTTCACAGCTCCAGAAGTCCTTCACAAACATTTCTTGGCAGACTTTTTTTTTTTTTTTTCTAGAACATGGAGAAGGAAGGTCACACTCCAGCCCCAGCCTGGCTAGAACAATTAGCAATTAACAGCAAAAATAGACCCAGAGAGAAAATATGAAGTCTGTTCTTTAGAGACTGAACTTTGGGCAATTTCAGACAGCAGAGACTAAAAAATCACTGTCAGTAAGGATTCATAAAAAGAGATGATCTTTTCAGGATTAATGTGGCCCCCTTTAGAATGATATAGGCTACCAGGAAACCAGGATCAGGGGCAGGAATAATGTGGGAACAGGGCACTGACCGAGAAGGGTGTTTGTGTTGGAAAGGGTAGCATTTTTTCGTAGGAAGTTTTGGTTAAGAAATTCAGCAATATCTCAGAAGGAAGAGACTAGTGTTTATTAAATTTGTCCAAAATACTTATATTTTTCATTCATTATTTCTGTGTGTTGGAACTATTTGGGGTTAACCTATTTATAGGCCCATTGTATATTAACACTCTTGTCTTACCAGAGAGGGTCGAGTTTTGTTACCTCTCCACTTTCTTATCCAGTGACCCTCTAAATAAATGCACCTGGTTGGAACCCTAGGACCTGTTCTGAAGCCCAGGTATGATGGACAAGAAGTAGTTGGATGGCGCTTCCAGTGGGTGTTGTTTAATTTGAACATGCTCTTTCATATAAATTATACCCTATTGTTGAAAGTGTATGGTATTGGATGGCCAACTATTTTCACTGTTGTATTGTTAAAGCAATCTGTACATTTTCTTTCCTGAACTCTTTAGCCATTTTTAAAATGACAGAGACTACCACAAGAGTGCCCTAGTTACTTTACTTACTTAAGTCATGTAATATATTTTACAGTAACAGTAACTTTACTAAAAACATGTACTTCTCAATAAATAAAATAGTCTGTATTTAACGAATTGAGACTAATCACTTTCTTATTTCTTATCCGTAGTTGATTTACTATTTTAAAGGTTGAATTGAATCCTATAATCTCAAATTATAGAATCTTAAAACTTTTTTTCATGGGTGACATTTGAATTAACCATCTATTTGCTTCAATGAAAAAAATTATTTTAAAGACGACTGCAATTATCACTTAGAAAACCTTTCACTCATTAATCAAAATTAACCATAAAATAATAACAGTGGCATGACATAAGTTATCAATTTTGTATTTTTAAATGACATATGTAATCATCAAAATTTTTTAGACTAAATTTGTACAAAGGATTATAATAATGCAATCCTATACAAGAGTGGCCTAGGTTGAATTGAATTCTATAATCTCAAATTATAGAATTTTAAAACCTTTTTTCATGAGTGATGTTGTCCTTTGAATTAACCATCTATTTGCTTCAATGAAAAAATTTAAAGATAATTGCAGTCGTCACTTAGAAAACCTTTCACTCATTAATCAAAATTAACTATAAAATAATAACAGTAGTGTGACATAAGTTATCACTTTTATATTTTTAAATGACATATGTAATTATGAAATTTTTTTAGACTAAATTTGTACAAAGGATTATAATAATGCAATCCTATACAAGAGTGACCTACATTCTGGAAACACAAACATATATAAAAATCTTGTAATGTCATTGAATTATGAATTTTTATCTCTAGGTTCCTCCCTACTTTGCTATTCTATTCCATAAAGTGTTTTGTTTTAATAACAATCAATACTCATAATGAATTAGAACAAAACAATTTCTATTAACTCTTTAAAATACTCTTACAATATGGATCGAATATATATTTTATATATAAATATGCACATGTCTGTATGTATCCTACCCTCCAGATTCGCTTGATATTTCTTCAAGTAAATGTTGAGAGAATACTATTAGAATTTTGTATCGATTTTTTTGAAAATTAATCTAAAATGGACACATTTTCAGAAAACTGTTACCAAAAGAATTTCAACTAAAATTATCTAATTGTAACTAATATGGAATTTCTCAACCTTGTCACTACTGACCTTGTCATCACAGTCTTCTCATTTAGGGGGATATGGGGACAATTGACTCAGCATTTTAGGAGTTGAGCAGCATGACAAGGTACCAGTTGGGACCTGTGACAACTAAGTGTCCCTGGAGGATAAATTACTCCCTGGCTGATGATCACAGAGTAACCAGTGCTTGAATGTTTTCCATGGGGAAAACACCATACTCAAGTAGCTTTCCAGGAAGATTCCATCACATGTAGAAGATACAGATGAATGCGATTTATACAAATGTTTCCAAAAAAAATGAAAAAGAGGAATATTCATTTATAAGGCCAAGATAACTATGACACCAAAACAGATCTAGATAGTATGAGAAAGAAATATCCACTCTCATTTATGAACACAGGTGAAATATCCTGGAAGAATTATTTACAAACAGGACGCAAAGCTATATACAGAGAACAACCTGGTAAATCTGAGTTTCTCTGAAAAATGGAAAGGAGGTTTAACTTTAGAAAAATGTTGCCATTTATGACACTTACAGATGAAAGTTACAAAGAAAAGTCTTATGATTATCTCTATCGAAGCAGAAAAGGCATCTGATAAAATTTTACACTCATTTAGGATAAGACACTCTGCACACAAAGAACAGAAGGGCGCTTCCTCAAAGGGGTAAATTATATCAGCCTTGCTATATAAAGTGTCTCTAAAATTATATCTACCAAAAATCCACAGGAAACATTACTTTTATATAAAAATACATGGTTTTTATTTAAAATCAGGCTAAAAAAACCTCCCATCAACACCTTTTCTGCAAAGCCTGTTACTGAAGCTCTATTTTAGGGCAATAAGGAGCTTTGAAAACACGTTCAGAGTGTACGAATTATAAAGGAAGAAATCAAATGATTATTTTTATTAAATTACATAAACAGCTACCTCAAAAAATGCAAAATATTATGCATGCAGAATATTAAAAATATTCACAGCCTAGCAACAAGTATTATTTACAATTCCATACTTCAGCAATACGTTTAAAATGTAATGGATTCCTTTCCTCCCATAGCCGCACCAGCATCTGGGACTTCTTAATATGAGCCAGTCTCTGGGTTAGGTGATATCTCACTGGGCCTTTGATTTTAATTTCCCTAATGATTAGCGACTTGGAGCATTTTTTTCATGTGTTTTTTGGCCATGAAATTATCTTCCTTTCAAATATTTCTGTGTGTGTTGCCTACTTTTAATGGGGTAGTTTGGTTGTTTCTTGCGGACTTGAAGTCTTTGTAGACTGCAGTTATCCCTCCTTGATCCCACATACCGCAAGCAAATATTTCCTCACATTCTGTGGATTGTCTGTTGGCTCCTTTGACCAAGTCTCATTTATTTATTTTTGCTGTTGCTGTGATTGCCTAGACCAATATCTAGAAGTCTTCCAAAATTTTCTCCTAAGGTGGTGGTGAATGGGGTTTAATACACGACAGAACCCAGTTTTGGAAGGTCTAAGGTCAAGCACGGAAACTCTGACTTGAAGCAGGGTTTGACAGGGGACTCACCTGAGCTCTGAGTAAGGTGATGGGCTCAGATAAAACAGAATGTTAGAAAATCTACGGGAAGTGATGTGCGGGGAAACGGAGCATAAGGAAAGGCTCTGGAAGACAGGGTGTAGACCTGTAATAAGTGTCAGTGGATTCTTGCCAAAATCAGACTTTTCCTTTCAGCTGTGGTCCTTCAACACAGAGTCTGGGATTGAAAGCCCATATGAGTGGCCGCCCCCATCCTTCACCTGCTCTCCGCAGCTTGCCTCCCCCTACCATCCCGAGGTGTAATTACCTTCTTGTCCCTGTCTTTGTCTCTGTCTTGGATCTGCCTCCCCCAACGCCCCACCGCCTCAGACTCATTCAGCTATGCAAACGTTACTACCTTGAAGGTATCACATAGAATTTCTTCTGCAGAGACTTGTTTGGGCTGTTGTAATCTTCATTTTTCAGTTACACTTTTACTCTCTGTCATTCTCTTTGATTATCTTTTTCCTTTTATTTTGGTTATTTGATGACACTTCAGTTTTTAAAAATGATGATAAAAATGCACCTAACAGGAAATTTCTCTTATTTATCTTTGGGCACCGATTCGGTCGTGTTGACCACATTCCGATTGTTGTGCAACCAGCACCACTATCCACGTCCAGGATTTTTCACTGTGAAAAACTGAAACTCTGTTCCTGTTAAACACGAACGTCTATGTTCTTCTCCCCAGTCCTTGCCCGCCACCACTGTCCTTGCTGTGTCTGACTCTTGCTGCTTGAGGGACCTTGTGTAAGGAGCATCTTACAGCATGTGGCGTCCGCTTGTTATTGGCGTATTTCACTCAGCATAATTCGTTTTCATCCATGGTGCAGTGAGGTCTCGGAATTTCATTCCCTCTTATAGATGAATAATATTCCACTGTGTGGGGGTCACGTTTTGCGTATCTGCTCATCTGCTCAAGGTCACTTGGGTCCCTCCCACCTCTTGACTACGTGACGAGTGCTGCTGTATACATGGAAGTGTGGATGGGATTTTGAGAGCTGGCCTTCAATTCTATGGAGAATATACCCATAAAGGAGATTGCCCCATTATATGATAATTCTACTTTTTGATTTTAATTTTTATATTACTTTTAATTAAATTAACTTACTTATTTTGAGACAGATTCTTACTCTGTTGCCCTGGGTAGAGTGCAATGGCATCATCATAGCACAGCAACCTTAGTCTCCTGAGCTGAACTGTTAACGCTGGCCTCAACCTCCAGAGTGTCTGCAACTATAGGCACCCTCCACGACAGCTGGCTAGTCTTCCATGCTTAGTAGAGATAGGGTCTCGCTCTTGCTCAGGCTGGTCATGAGCTCCTGGGCTCAAGCAATCCACCCACCTCAGCCTTCCCGAGTGTTAGGATTGCAGGCATAAACCCACGACTGAGCCCTATTGTTTAATTTTTAAAGAATTATCACACTAGTTTCCATATGGTTGCAGCAGTTTGGATTTCTAACACACCAAGAGTACACAAGGATCCCTTTTTTTTGCATCCATTTTCTGTTTTTGTTGTTTGTTTTGATAGGAGTAAGTGTGAGGTTAGAGCCCGTTTGAAATTCCCTGCAATCAGTGGCATGAGCATCTTTTCATGTGCCTATTGGCCAATACCACATACATATTTGAATTAATTTTTCTATTTGTTACCCATAGAACTACTTTCAAAAACATAACGTAACCAGTGAAGACAAAATTTAAAGAAGCCAATAGCTGGGATTTGAGAAAGAGGAAAAACAGATACAGGTGCAGTCACAGGGTTAATGGATTTTTTTTCCAGATTAGAATGTGAGTTTTCTGTTTCATTCATATCCTGACACTATATCTACGCACTGTATGTGTACACACCCTGTGTGAGCACTGCGTGCATGTACACACCCTGCGTGAGCACTCTATGTGTGTGTACACACTCTGTGTGAGGACTGTGTGTGT
>NW_003852509.1:1752547-1790770 GCF_000181295.1 Otolemur garnettii
TGTGTGTGTGTACACACCCTGCATGAGCACTCTGTGTGTGTACACACCCTGTGTGAGGACTGTGTGGACACACCCTGCGTGAGCACTCTGTGTGTGTGTACACACCCGGCATGAGCACTCTGTGTGTGTACACACCCTGTGTGAGCACTATGTGTGTGTGTACACACCCTGCGTGAGCACTCTGTGTGTGTACACACCCTGAGTGAGCACTGTGTGTGTACACACCCCATGTGAGGACTGTGTGGACACACCCTGTGTGAGCATTCTGTGTGTGTACACACCCTGGGTGAGCACTGTGTGTGTACACACCCTGCGTGAGCACTCTGTGTGTGGACACACCCTGTGTGAACACTCTGTGTGTGTACACACCCTGAGTGAGCACTGTGGGTGTACACACCCCGTGTGAGGACTGTGTGTGTACACACCCTGTGAGCACTATGTGTGTGTGTACACAGCCTGTGTGAGGACTGTGTGTGTGCACACCCCATGTGAGGACTGTGTGTGTGTACACACCCTGCGTGAGGACTGTGTGTGTGTACACAGCCTGTGTGAGGACTCTGTGTGTGTACACACCCCGTGTGAGGACTGTGTGTGTACACACCCTGTGTGAGTACTATGTGTGTGTGTACACAGCCTGTGTGAGGACTGTGTGTGTGCACACCCCATGTGAGGACTTTGTGTGTGTACACACCCTGAGTGAGCACTGTGTGTGTACACACCCTGTGTGAGGACTCTGTGTGTGTGTACACAGCCTGTATGAGTACTCTATGTGTGTGTATACACCCTGCATGAGGACTATATGTGTGTACACACCCCGCATGAACACTATGTGTGTGTGTACACAGCCTGTGTGAGTACACATCCTGTGTGAGCACTGTGTGTGTGTACACATCCTGTGTGAGCACTCTGTGTGTACACATCCTGCGTGAGCACTGTGTGTATACACACCCTGCATGAGCGCTCTGTGTGTGTGTATACACTCTGTGTGAGGACCTTGTGTGTACACAACCCACATGAGCACTGTGTGTGTGTACACACCCTGCATGTACAATGTCTGTGTGTGTACACATCCTGCATAAGCACTCTGTGTGTGTACACACCCTGTGTGAGCACTCTGTGTCTGTGTACACACCCTGCATGAGCACTTTTTCCCAGGTCAGGTCCCACTGCTCAGGCTAAAAAAACAGACATCCTTCACCCAACTACAGCAACCACTGCTCCATTTTAAATGGGATGAAGTAATTCATGAGCTTTTATTCCGTGCTTCCTCAGATCCTCTGACTCTGCCACGGTGTTTAGAGGACTTTCCCTCTCTTTGTTCTGTATCCTGCTGACTGCACGAGGAATGTGGTACAGGAGGCTACTCACCATCATCTTTGTCACTATTCTGTGCTTTGTAAATCCCTTTTTATCCAAAGTATAAGAATGTAGCCTTTCTCTGATTACTCATCGGAGGAAAAAAATCTACATGAACACTTCAACCTGTGAAATTTACCTATAAGAATTCACTTTATCAAATCCTAACAGGTGTTCTTTTTACTATTTTATAAAAGCAAATAATGGAACGTCTATATTCCAAAGAAGAGCTTATAGTAAAGATAGGTTATAACATTTCATTCTTTAATATATATTTGAAAATCCTTTTTGTTAATAAAGCAAAAAATTAATTTGAACACAAAAAGCAGTCAAAATTATGAATTTCATGTGAGGTTATTTTTATTAAGTGGCCATTGTTATAAGAAAATATTCATTTAATTTATTTTGTTTCAGTATATTTTGGGGTACAGCCATATCGATAATTATGACAGGAGTTTTATGTAGATCTGTGAACACTGATGTTTAAAGAATTACTGTGAGGTTTAATAGTCATAGATAATGTTGAAAAATATTACAATGCCTCTAGAATTAAAATCAATCTATTAGGTTCATACTTGATTTAAAACATTGACATATATTTAAATTAAGTGGTCTACAGTAAAGTCCCCTTAAAATACCTAAGAACTTCCACCTCTGAACATTTATTTTGAAAGGTAAAAATCTATAGAATAGAAGCATAACTGCAAAGTGTTGAAATAAGGTTTTCTGGACAAAACTCCTTCTTTATTTTTTTCTATTATATTTACATCAATTTAAGCACACATTTAATTTTGAATGATTCTATTGCTGCCCACCTCAAAACCTTGACCAGGCTGATGTATTATTTCAAGTTTCCCCATCTGTATTTTTTTATTCACAATCCTATGTACACAGTTTAAAAACTAAAATTCCAATTATAAAAATCTTTTTTGTGATGTTGCAGTATCTGGGGACATATTTTAACTAATCTGTATCTTACAGAAATATAATAGACCCCTGCCTCTCAAGGTAACATGCCTTTCAGGATCTGGATGTGGTAGGGAAGATTATCTGGAACAGGGCAGAACCCATTTTTATCAATGTAATAACCCTTCCTGCTGCCTGTGATTATTTCAATTTCCCTTTGCCATTTCTTTGATGAAGTCTTCACTCCCTCATGCACTGCACTGTGGGTTCCTATCGTTCCTGGCCGTGTTGCTGATTCCTCTGGGCTGCTGCTGACAAGGCAGTGTGAGTCCTGACTGTACTGAGAGTCCAGTGAAGTCCAGGAGCACCGAGCTGGGAGTGGAAGATGCCCGAGTCACACGAGTGCACGTCCTCTCTGAAGATGACTAAATCTGTTTTTGGTAAACAATAAACCAAGTAGTCACATAAATTATAATTCCTATTATTTTCTTACTTGTCCTTGTTCCTAGCAGTCACAGAAGAACTTCCTAGATTGTGTTTCCTTCTATCTAATTACCTGCGGGCATTTCCCAATGTGTTATAACAAGACATAAAAATCTGTACAATTTACTTCTTTAATTATGATGGTACTACCGTCCAGAGAGAGTGAATCTATATATTGGAGAATCATAATAAATGAGGAAAGGATTATTTCTTAAAATACTTAAATTACAAAAATATTTATAACCATGTATAACAGTATCCCATTCATGCTTCATTAAACACACATTTATGACCTGACACAAAACAGATACTCTTTGGCTGTTTGGATTGGTATTCAGGCTGAAAAGCCATGTTTTCTAGTATTTTATAATCTTTTTTAAGCTGCTGAACTGAAGCGACCGCTAGAACACAGAGTAACAGAGCTTTAGAGTTCGATGGGCCCCCGGTAGGCAGTGGGAGGAGAGAGAGGACAGGGCCTCCTCCTATGAAAGTTCTGCCTGAGCTCAGTCAAGGGGAGAAACTTTGGCTTGGAGATAGCTAAACAAAAAAGGAAAGGTCAGGGGTGGGCAGTACTCTACGTCCAGGACACACATACGCCAGCAGAGGTGTGAAGGAGCATGGTGCATTGAGGGCTTTAAAATCCTTTTATGTGCCTGGTACTCCAGTCAAAGTGGGCGGCTGTGAGGCATGAAGGCAGGACCCTGGGCACGGAGGTGTGTTAGAACACGGGGATTCAGTTAGAACACGGGATTCAACAGCGTCTCTGCTTGTTCATGTATACAGAGGTCATTAAGTTTTAGACAAACAGGTGATGGATAGATAGGTAGGTAGTACATAAGTTTACAGCTAGCTAGCTAGGTAGGTGGATAATAAGTGATTAGTCAATTATAGACACATGTAGCTACTTGGAGATGACAAATTCATGACACATAAACAGATGATGGGAAGATAGGTCATAAATGGATGATAGCTCAATTGATGATTGATTAAACCATAAATACGTGATACTTAGACATGTGGATAGAAGGTTGAGGATAAAAAGATATAGGTCCTATTGAGACTACATTCCTCTGTCTCATGCTGTGGTCTCTATTTTGCTGCCATTAGCAATCCAACCAGTTTAGAGTCCCTCCCAGCTCTGGTGGTATCTCTTCTGAGTTAATCTCACTAGGTGAAGTACTAACTTGAACGTAGGCTGGAGAATCTCACAAATGTATAAAAACATGGAACACCTTTTTGGGTTATTATTTTTACTAGATGGCACCATCAAATAATGTTTTTCACTACAAGATGAAGAATTTTAAGCTTAAAACATACAGCTGACATAGATATAGGCAACTGTGTGTTGGACTGTTCAAAATTGTCGAAGAAACATTGATTCTTTTCCACTATGGAGAATATGTGGAAGAAAGCAGCGGGGAAGTGTCCCCCACACGCTCAGGTGGCCTCTCCTGCTTCCCCCACTGTGGCTACTTCTCGTGCTGAGGGGCCACGGGCTCCATGCAGGCGGTCTCTGTCCCTCGCCCCGTTTGCACGCACACTGGAACACAGTCTTCCGTTCACCTACACATCCATTTTTCTGAGAAACAGAAATGAACAAATGTTAACTGTGGAGGTGGGGTGGCTGTTTGGGCAGAGAGCAGTGCATTGTGAGGCTGGACAATATGAAGTTTAAAGACTTAACAGATGAAATCTCACTGGAAACAAAGCTGTTCTGCCCAGTCTATCTTTGTGAACGTTTAAACCCAATGTTTCTTATTCAACATAAATGTAAGGCCCTCACATGCGGTTCTCTCAGAAGCAGAAGGAGAGGGAAGGATTGGGAACCGTTCTGAGTTCCTCTGTCCTCCCATCGCCAGCTGTCCGCCTGTCCATCCACCCACCCACTTCACAGGCCCTCGGGGAAGGTGCTCTGGCTGCTGAGGAAATGCTCTGCTTGCTGCCAAACTCTTACGCGAAGTGCATCAAAGTCAACTTTCTAAAAGTGTTTTTCCTTCTTTCATGAACTCGCGCAGCAAATGCTGGCATTTACATACCTTCTGCACTAACAGTTCTCTTCTTGTTGGTTTTGAAATTATTTTTCGTTATCTTGACACAAAGACCCAAAATATGACTTTTTCCCTTAAGAACAGATGGTGAGGAGGAAGCACCAATTTACCAAAAGGGGGGGACTATATTTAAACCGCATATTAATACATGGGCATACAGCTGGACAGACTGTGTTCCTCTCAGAGAATGTTGCTGTTGCTTTGCTAAAATTTGCTGGTGCCGTCATAACATACTTATTTGGAAAGCATGGCTAAGAAGAGAGGAGGGGGAAAGGGAGAGGAACGGGAAAAAGGGAAGATGGAAGGGAGAGAGGAAAATAAAGAGGAAAAGAAAAAATATTAAATAGACAACAAATCTAGGCAAGAATTTAAAATGATTAAATACTTCAAGCTACCACATAAGCACCATTGATTACCTGATTCCTTAAAGTGAAAAAAGGAGAAAATGTTTTGTCTCATCTACAAAGGAAAATAGTTGTGCCATGTGTTTTTTCCTATTTCTACCTTCAATTTCAGCATTTCAGCTTGATCCGTACACAGTACCTATAGTAATGTATTTCACTATTATGCAGAAGTTTTAAGCCATCGCCAAATTATTACACTGTATGACACTTTGGGAGGAACAGAAAAAGACATGTGGTTGAAGACTTGAATTATTGAGCAAAAAGGGGGATTACAAACTATATTAAACATTTAAATGTTTACACGTAAATCTGTTTTAACTTGTGTTATTTTTAAGGATGATGCTTAAAACTGATCATTTCTGTGTCAGCCTGTTGTGCTTTCCTGAAAGTGAGCGTGTCAGAGTCTTTCCTGCGGCCCCCTCGTCGTAAGAACGCACAGAAACCTGTTTTCTTGGAACATGATTCATTCTATTTGCCAAAATGCTGAACTAGCAGGTTGCTGAGACAGGTCCCTGCCTGACAAGCTTAGAGCTTTATTTTCAATTAGCTTCTAGCTAAAACCTTTGATTTATATTTCATTTTAATTGAACCAGGCCTTAATGAGGTAGTAGATTATTTCTGTTTAAGACAAACTGCCAGAGAGATTTTGGAAATCTTGGTGTCTTTAGCTCACAGAAGGAACAAACTCTATCTGCAGATATTCCAGTTTCCAAAATCAGACATTGGGTAGTTTCTTTTTAATATAAAAATATATCAAGTTTGTAGTTACTTGATACCAAATGTTACTTTTTCAAATAATTTCATGTAAGAATCATATTTTTTAACAAGAGACAAATTATATTTAAGTCCTCCCAAAATAAAAAATGAAGGGAACGAATTTAAAGTTTACAATTTTAATCATAGCTAAGCTAACTGTATTGATTTAATCATTTCATTTAGAAGGGAAGGGAGATGTGACTTAACATTACACAATTCTAAATGAAAATTGCTTCAATCTGTGCAATCATGCTGTTGTTTAATATGTAACAGAGAATGTCAGGGATGTGCATTTTATTGATTTATACCTATGTGAACCTCTCAAAGCAGTTGTTGTTTAATTTTTTTCTCTGAATTTGAGTTACTAAGACATATTACATAAGGATTTATTATGTAAGCATACCTGTGTCCAAAGATCATTTCTTTTTTTTTTTTTTGAATGGTAACTATGTACATTAATGCACTTCTGGGGTACAGTGTGGGGTTTTCACATGCAATCTGAAATGCTTCCATCAAACTGGTCAACACAGCCTTCATGTCATTTTCTCAGTTATTGCTTTAAAATGTTCACATTCTACTCTTAGAAAGATTCACCTGTACCCCTATAAGGTAAACCTCAGAAGTGATCCCTCCAAACCCCCTCCCTCCACCCATTCCCCCCTCCCTTCTCCCTCCCCCCTCCCCATATTCTTAGGCACTCAGCATGAAGCCAAAGATCATTTCTAAAACACATACACATATTACAATTAATAGACTAAGGATTTTTAAAATGTTCGAGAAATATACTGCATTTTAATATATTTAACAAGGTGAAATATTTATAAAATGGCTTTCTGAGCCTCACTATGCCTTCTCCTGAGAGCCAGGCTCCCTAAGCTGCTCATGTGCTGAGAAGGAGCGGGGGACAGTTCCAGAGTTTCATCTTGGGCAGCGTCACTTTACATACAATTAAACAGAAATGCATAGGTAATTCCTTTATACAAGGGAGATGGATTTTTTTTATAGTTCATGATAAAGTTAGTTTTTATAGTGTGGCAACAAATGGTCCCCAAGTTGTCTGGGGAAATCAGCTCCAGTGCGGGAGACTGTGGCAGCTGCCTCCCATTGTGGCTCAGCATTGCCGGTCATTAATGAGGTGTGTTTTCACGACTGCCCAGGCAGAGGGAGAGCAGGCTGGGACACTGCCGTGGACAACTAAATGTACCCCATGCCTGTGATGGCCCTGGTCAGCTCCACTCCGTTTTCACTGGCCAAAGCAAGTTACGTGGCCACACCTCCCATCAGAGGCACAGGGCGTTTACACTTCCTGCGTGTCAAGAGAGAAGCACGACACACTGAGGAAAGGACTCTGCCACCGAGAGGTTCAAATGTGAAGGAGAAAGCAACTGTGGAAAGGAGAGTGGATCTAACTTAATCATTTCGGTCTGCCCCAAATAACGTTAATTTGTGTATGATGTAAATTAAGATGAAAACGAATTAAATCAGTCAGATTATGCTAATGGAAAATGTAAAATATTTGTGTAATTACCTGTTTTCCAAAGCCAATTTTTGTGGTCAATTAAGTAAAAGCTACTTAAGGCAGGGCGGTGCCTGTGGCTCAAAGGAGTTGGGCACCGGCCCTATATGCTGGAGGTGGCGGGTTCAAACCCAGCCCTGGCCAAAAACTGCAAAAAAAGAAGAAGAAGAAGCTATTTGAGGCAGATGTATTTTTTCTCATGCTTCCTATTGGTAAAGCAGGTATCACCTTACTCTGTTTTTGTTATTAACTCATAGTTCCACCATCATCTGTAAGTTTGGGGTTCTGTACTAGGTTCGACAGTAGGATACACAAAAGAACTAGACATGGGGTCTAGAAAATTCTAGGAAAGCATGAGTAAGAATTTAGATGCATAGTAGATCCCATGTGCATAATGAGAGCAAGCCAAAAATATAAACTTTGCAACAAAATGCCTTTCCCCCTTCATATTTGTCATGCTCTCCAGCCCCTGGTCTCCTTCCTGGGTCAGAAACTGGCAATTAGCTGGCATTATCCACAATAGAAATTACCTAAAACTTGACACCTGGGGTCTGGTGTGTTACTGTTTCTGGATTTGGCAGGAACCAGACTTTGGAGAGACAGGTGATAAAGTACCGGTGTTCTTATCCTTGCCAATCAGAGCAGGGATCTTGAACTAGATAGAATTATGCTGGGGCAAGGAGCTGGCTTGCTCAGCTATACGTTCTGCTGCAGTTTCTAATCATATTCAGCCAGCTGGGCTGAGTAAATAGTAAATGAATAGTACGTCTGATTTCTCTTCAGAGGCCTATTTCTCTACGGTAGGGGTGTGTGTGTGTGTATAAGCACGCATTCGTATATATACATGAACGAACATCATTAGATTTTAGTAATAAGAATTGGTATTCACAGAACACCAATTACATGATATTTTTGAGTGAAATAAACTGTGTTTCAATATTTGTATGATTAATTAAGGCAACACACTTCACATGTGGAAGGACATTGCCCAGAGAATATCTGTCCATGCCTACATGTCACAGGCCGTGAATCCAGAACCTACAACAATATAAATTTGAGTAACTTCATATAAAGGCATACAGTCTCTTCTTCCCTGGCCCCCTGGATTTTCTTCCCCATTTGGCCCCATGTTCCTTTATGGTTTAACATTAATATAAAGTGTGAAATCCCTGGCCTGTAACTGTAAGTTTACTTAGGAGCTGAATAAGCCCTTACGATATATTTTCACATCAGCTCCTAGAGGATTTTCTGACCCTCTGTTGCCGAGTGTCTTTGTGTAACCTTGAAACCTCCAGTGGGGATGATTTAGGGAATGTAGTTGTGGAAATGGCTGAGTCTTCTCTCCTGCTCCATCTCCTCTGGCTTCCTAGTAACCATGGGTCAGGCTTAACATAACCTCTTCTGGGAAGTTCAGTCTCCACAGGGAAAATAAGCAGAAGCAGAAGATTTCGGGGATGACGTGTTGAGTACTAGAATTAGACGAGAGGTGTGGCAAACGATTAAATCGTTTGTAGAGAAACACCCTGGACACACACTGAGACTGACTTTCCCTTGTGTATGCTGAGGGGAGTGTTACCTGGTCCTTCTCAAACACCCAGGCAAGATTTCCCTGGGATATCTAATATCTTCCATAGCACAACCCTCCATGGTCTTTAAAAATATCTCTGGAGAATCAGCTGATACTTATTTCTTGCATATCTGTTACTTCGAAGGAGCCTTTTAAAACTTTTCTTAGGTTTCTGGGGCTTCCACAACCCAATGCAATGGAGTAGATGGCTTAAACAACAGAAATGCACTGTGCACAGCTCTAAGGCTGGACATGTAAGGTCCAGGTGTCTGCAGGCGCCGTCTCCAGAGGCCTCTCCTCAGCGTGCAGAGGCAGCTTAGCCCTGTGTCCTCACATGGTCCTTCATTTTGCAGGGACATCCCTGCTGTCACTCTGTGTGTCCACGTTTTCTCTTCTTATAAAGACTAGAGTCAGACTGGATTAGGGCCTGCTCTAAGCACCTCGCTTTAACTTAATTACTTCCTTGTAGCTCCTATCTCCAATGAAATCGCAGTCCGAGTTCCTGGAGGTTAGCACTTCAACACATGAACTCCACCTGAATTACACCCTCTGCGGTCATGAACACCTGCCAGGCCCTTGCTATGAGCTAGATGCTTTCTATGTGCTTTTGTGGATAGGCCCATTCAATCACCATACCCGTCTGTAAGATCATCATCGTAATGGTCATTGCACCAAGCAGACAGAGCCCAGGGCGATGACAGGGATGGGACATCCTGTGTCAGTAGGAGGGTTTCACTTTTATCTCTGATGATACAGAGAGAGACTGCAGAGTTTTGAGCAGACTTGTGTTTGAATTACTTGAGATGTCGTATGGAAAACACTTAGAAAGGGACTCATACTCCAGCAGAGACGCTGTGCACAGGGCAAGGCTCTTTGGTGAGTCTTGGTCAGATTCTAGGTTCACATTGAAGGTGGAGTTGACAGGATGTGCCCAGAGTGGAAGAGCTATCTGGGTAGAATCCAAGGTTGTGAGACTGTGCAGAGGAACAGACGTGTTTGCCTGGTTCTGTTCATGTCTCTACCACAGAGATCTCATCAGACTTATCTGCTCCCAAGCCCGGCTTCACAGCCTCATCACCACTTCCCTGGGTAGGTCATTCTGCCAGGAGGTGGCCCTGCCCCCTGTCCTTCCCCAGAACAAGAGGCAGAGCATTTCTAGGTTATCTGCTAGTGCTTAGTGCCCATGGCCAGTGGCTGGCCCTCGCTCTCTGCATGAGGACATGGCGCAGAGGCTTGAGCCTAGGACCTCAGTCCGGACCTCATGTGAACCTTGGGGTGAACTTGCACACCGTGCACTCCAACAGTTACTGTCTGGGCAATCTGACAGGGCCGTATGTTATGATTAAATTAAATGATGCATTTAAAGCAAGAACATAGTACTAGTTTGATGTCCATCAAGAGGCAGAAGGGAGACACCTTTCAGATGCAAGACTTTACTGCCCTGTGGGTTTTTTTTTTTTTTTTTTAGACAGCCTCAAACTGTCCCCCTGGGTAGAGTGCTGTGGGATCACAGCTCACAGCAACCTCCAACTCCTGGGCTCAAGTGAGTCTCTTGCCTCTGCCTCCTCCCAAGTAGCTGGGACCACAGGTGCCCGCCACAACGCCCGGATATTTTTGGTTGCAGCTGTCATTGTTGTTTGGCGGGCCCAGGCTGGATTCAAACCCGCCACCTTAGGTGTATGTGGCTGACGCCTTGGTGGCTTGAACCACAGACGCCGAGCCAACTGCCCTGTATTTTTAAGGAAGAAAGTAGCACATTCAGTAGATGGATGCTTCTTTTCATTTTTAGACTTGGATCCAAGTAAGTGGTTTAAAAGTTAATTAAAACAATGATATCTTTGCTCATTATCACAAAAGCTGGTAACAGTTTAAAGCCCAGTGGTAGCAATTTACTTAAATAAATCTGTCCACATATAAAAAGGAGCATTCGGAAGCCTCCTGAGATACGGAGCGGAGGTAGGTGCACCAGGACAGACAGATGAGGTGAGCGCAGAAGTAAATGATTGTTTAAAAAGTAAGTAATAGTATAGATGGCAAAGTCCTGGACGGGACATTTGTGTTAAATGGATGAAAAACAAGCAGAATAGAACGATGCCTGCTGTGTGGTTTCTGCAGAGAGGTTAAGGGTTAAGGGGCTACCACGGACTTGTAATTATGTATTTTCTTTATGGTTTGAGTTTCTTTTCTTCTATATCACTTCCATACTTAAATGAATAAGTTTACTTGAAAAAACAAAAAGAAGATAACTAGAGTTTATATACTGGCATTTAAAATCACATGCAGAATTGAGATTCCAGTTTCTAGTAGATGCAATTGCCGACAATAAGGGTAGAGAAGTACATAGTCCAATAATGGATCTCACAGAGAAAATGTGGTAAAGATGAAGCTCTCACAGCGGGTCGGGGCGGGAGAGACACAAAATGATAGATATTTTATTACTTCCTTTCATCCAAGCCATTTAAAAAATTCATGTTTACATCTGACACATCTGTTTACTCATTTTTTACACAGAAAAAATAAATGTAATAACAGCCTCTTCCCTTACCCTGCAATTTGAAAATGTGAACTTACTAGGCTTGAGTGTGCTGTGGATTTATGATATGGCATCTCATGAATATCAACTCTGATAGAATAAAACACAGTTTGTGAGAAGTTCAAAGGCACAAGCCCACTGTTAAACAGGTACGTTTTATCAGTTTTGCTTGGTCCATGAGCTTTTCCTTTGCACTCATGAACCTGGAAAGAATGTCTGGCTGAGACCACGATGGGAAAACTGACCATAACACTCTGGCTGGGAATGGATTAGATGCACAGGAAAATAAAACCACATAATTCTGAATAGCAGGCAGCATGAAGCCGTTTCATGATGGATGAGGACGTGTCAGAACCAGCACCCCTGTCAGTGAAGGGAACACAGAGCCCGAGACCAGAAATCACAGAGTTCTGCGATGTTTATGGCAGACTTTTTTTTAAAAAAACTATCTAATGTGAGTTACACAAGAACGATACACTGTAGATGAGAACTACGAAATTCTATGAGTTAAATTAGCTGCTAAAGAAATATCAGAATTTAAACAAGAATCCTCTGTCTGAGAAGACATTTTGATCAACTCAGCATCTGCTTGTATCTAGAAATTAAACCACAGGTTGGTTTATTTGAGCCTCTTTCCCCACTCAAATGTGGGACACACACACACATACACTAAACCTGGTAAAGCACTGATTTTGTCCAGTTTTATTCCCTGATGAAGCTGTATTAGAGCCACCCTTCCTGTGCCCATGGCTCGGGGACTGAATAGTTGGGAAGAGCTAGAATCTGTAAGTTCTTATTAGTTTTCAACATCACAATCTTATGTCTTTTTTTTGAGGTCTGAGATATTCAAATACACTTGATATATCTAAGAGTACTTGATAGATGTTGCTCATTCATTACAAAAATATTGACTGTATCTATTTGGGCACTGTAGCCACTATGCTGATGTAAAGCTTGAGATTTCATGATAAAGAGAAACACCTGAGATTTGGAGATAGAAGATTGGGGTTTATATCCTAGACTTACTTTTGGTAACAAGTGAACTTTGGGAAAATTATTTTCCTTCCCTGACCTTATGAATTCTAACATATAAAATGGAAATAATATATGGTTAGTGTATCAAAATTTGAGTGACTCTCTACTAATATTATATGAATGGAAGTTCTTTGTAGGTTTTATGCTTGTTATGCCTACTGTTAAATATTTTATTGAAAATGCCCTTACATAGTATTTAGTACAGTATACATAGAACAGAAAAAGTTCACATTCTTGAACCACTTTTGCAGAAATATAATTAAGATATTTGGCTGAAATTACCACATTAGAATGATATAAAACTCTGTTTGCAATTGTCTGTCATGGTTAGGTAGACAGAAAGAAAACTTACATAATCAGAACTCAAAGTTGACCTTACATTTTTGTTTAGCGGAGAGTGTCAAATTCCTGTTCATATAAGGAGTGCTCGTAGACTTTGGTTTGGGAGGCTGGGTGCTTGCTTAGGTGGCCAGTCCCTGAGGGCGGGGGTAGGTCTGGTTTACCACTTCTTTGCCTACAGTGAGAGCGATTCTGAGCAACAGTGGAAAACAAATTGAATTTTATTCTAAAACGATCTAAAACAACAGCATGATTGAGATTCCAAGATTGATCAGGAATAGCTTGAACTACTGCCTTTCCCTAAAGGACCCAAGGACAGAAACTTGTACAAATAAATAAGGTTTGTATACTGCACGTGGTTTACTGGCCAATTACATCTTTATCTCAATTTGATTATTATTAAAAAACTCTGCTATTGTAGTTAACTTCATTTCCAACGTATGAACTCCAAATTTAAGTGCTATGGAGAGATTTCCTTATTTGATAAATTCCGACAGTCATCCCAACTCCAAAACACTGATAATCTCATTCAGGTT
Organism: Otolemur garnettii; assembly: GCF_000181295.1. Classification (NCBI taxonomy): domain Eukaryota; kingdom Metazoa; phylum Chordata; class Mammalia; order Primates; family Galagidae; genus Otolemur; species Otolemur garnettii. The sequence continues at coordinate 1,766,027 of NW_003852509.1, forward strand.
TTTTCCTACATAAATGTCGTGAGAGCTAATGTGTAGATGCAGGAAGCCTTGTGGAATTCAGAGCAGAGAGTGTAATAGAGATGTGAACTGTCTCTGAGGTCATCTCAAGGGAGTTCATTCTTACACTTCTAATCGTTCGAGTTAATAACGCTTTAAGAAAACACTGTTCAGGCTCGGCGCCTATAGCTCAACCGGCTAAGGCGCCAGCCACGTACACCTAAGGTGGCGGGTTCGAATCCCCAGCCCGGACCCGCCAAACAATGACAGCTGCAACCAAAAAATAGCCAGGCATTGTGGCGGGCGCCTGTGGTCCCAGCTACTTGGGAGGCGGAGGCAGGAGACTTGCTTGAGCCCAGGAGTTGGAGGTTGCTGTGAGCTGTGATGCCACAGCACTCTGCCCAGGGGGATAGCTTGAGGCTCTGTCTCAAAAATAAAAAAATAAATAAAAAATAAAAAATAAAAAAATAAAAGAAAACACTGTTCATCCAAATAGCCTATGCAAAATCATCAACTCAGGTTGGCTTAGAAATCAGGCATGAGCGAGCCCAGGGTGAAGGGCAGAAGAAAGGAGCTGCTTAATGAATAGACACTCGCATCTACTATTAAGTAACTACTGAGAGAAAGTCTTTGGGAGCCATCCAGAGTTAAGACAATGCTGGTATTATGGAGTTTGAAATACTTATTTTAACTTTGTGCTCGTATAACTGATATGCCCTTTATTTCAAGTCCTATTCAAGATCATGTGCACGAGTTTGAAAATTGTTGGAGTGAGGCCTAAGAAGCAACTTCCCATTAATCTTCAGTAAATGTTAAGAACGGTCAGTGTGAGCACGAGAGTGAGGGTTTCCACGAGGGAAAGTCCTTGACATGTGCGTGCACCAAACCTGGGGAGAAGATGTCAATGAGCAGAAGGGGGAACCACTCACACTTAGAGGTGCTGCTGATAGAAGCCCGAGCTCCAGGAAGGACTTGGCAAAGGACCTGTTCAGGCGCCGCCCTCTGAGGGAGGACACAGTTGTCAGAGTGAGTGTGGTGACCCTGGTGACAGCCCTGGGTCTCTGATATGAGCCTGATCACCCAGAATGCACATCAATGGAGGGTCTGGCATCCGGAATCCGGGACGTTTTTCCAAGGCAGTTACTCAGACTGCGTTAAGTGAAGTGTTGACAGGTACAATGCTTCTGTGGTGTGTTCGCTGAATTACTTTTATTGAAAGTCAGTATAACATGTGCACCAAAAAATTGAAAGAGTATAAATAGTTGTCCCGATAATGTAAAAGAAGTCAAATGTGAAGACATTTGTGAAGACATCTAAGTTACAATATCAACTGATTAGACATTCTTATTGATAAAGGTCTCTTTGACGTTTAATTACTAAACTTTCTCCTGTAAAAACGTGTATTGGGAAATACACTGGTCTGCTTCGTGTGTTCTGAGATACCGGGTAGGGATGGGCCAGGCCAGGGGCAGGTTATGCAGTAAGAAGCTCTTTCACACTTGTTCATACTTATTCATAACATATCATTGTGTGTTATGTTCCCTACATTAGAAGGGAAGGGGCAACAGAGAGGCCCACGCTTGCATTGCCTGATCCTTCTAGAATATTCCTTTTTGGTTCTTCTGGGAGGTACCTACAAGTCCATCGGAAATCTCAGCAGAGTGGTTTTACGGATCATGACCAGGAAGGCTACAGTGCTCTAGGTATACCTTGAAAGGGCAAGTTTTCTTTATGCTGGAGGATTCTGGAAAGACTTCCCATGGGAAGAAAATGGCAAGGCTGATCTGAGGAAAAGCTGGCTCAGTGAGGAGGGTCTGTTCAGACAGATTCAAGGGTCTGTTCAAAGGGTTGGTGGTTTCTTCTTGCATGAAACCTTCAAGTCTGTATGAATATAGTCGCTCTTGGGTTTTCTGGGTTTTTTTATTTGGCCGCGACCGGGTTTGAACCCACCACTTCCAGTATATGGGGCCAGTGCCCTACTGCTTTGATCCACAGGCGTCACCCCACTCTTGGGTATTTTTTGAGGTTGACGTTGAATGAAGTTGTTCTGAACCTTTAGTAAGGCCTCTTGGTGTGATTGGTGCAAACAATATGTAAGAAAAAATGGTCAGTGGAGAAGAGTCTTTAACCCAAACAGCAATTAAAAATATTTTTCCTCAGGGTGGGTAAGCAACGCATAGCATTCTTGAGCACACACACACACACACACACACACACCACCTCCTATGGGCAGTTAACATTACTTAGTTATCCTTTCATTGTCTGAGTAGAATAAAATGTATTTTTGAAAATATACAAAAGTATATTGAAAGTATTAATATCTTTCTCAATTTCTATATTCACAGTTTAAAATGTCATTTTAACAACTATTGTAAGCTTGGTATCACACACTATGTGTATATATATGGAGAATACTGTTTTCAGAGAGGACAGTGTTATAGAAATTGTTACCTTTAAAATGACCTTAAACAACATGAACTGCCACCAATTCATATTATACATGGCTCACATAAAATCATGGCACTTTTTGATCTAGTTTTGGAAGACTGAAACAGAAGTTATAATGGAATTTGTATTTTCCTGTATAGTTTTATAACATGAAATGTCTTCAGCACGCCCACTCAGATGGGCTGACCACTGAGGCTACTTCTGGCTGGTGTTGGAAGGTTCTGAGGAATGTGAGCCCAAGATGACATGTGACTGGAATGTTCTCCTGAACCTTACTCATGATTTTCTAGTGGAGGTCCTAACAAATTCACCCATGAGTGCTCAGATAAAATAATCTTGCTACAGAGATACACTCAAAAATTGAAAATTAATTTTATCAAACTGACTTTCAAGATAAAATTGAATTTTACAGATTCATAATTTCAGCCTTTTCAATGAGAATTTTCTCATTATACACTTTGTTGAAATCAGACACTTGAATCAGTTGATTCAAACAATCATGAAAACAACCCTATTTACAATAAATTTGAGTAGACCTATGACCTACTTAAAGGCTACGTTTCATCATCCCAAGGTTCTTAGCCAAGGTGAGACTTAGCGTCACGGAGATCCAAGGTATGGATCCGAGGTATGGATCCGAGGTATGAAGGGGGATCCGTCTGCTGAGCCACCGTGGAGACCTCAGGGTCGCTTCACTTGGACATTTCCTTTGATTTTTTTTTCCTACTGCTTTAGTCCATTTGGTGCTGCTGTAGCAAAAAATACATGAAACTCGTTTATAAGAAACAGAAATTTATTTCTCACAGTTCTGGAGTGCGAGAAGTCTAAGAGCAAAGCACTGGGAGACCTGAGTCTGTTATGGGCTGTTCTTGGCTTCCCAGATGCTGCCACCTTCCCGCCTCTTCCGGAAGACGGGACTGGCCTGTGCTGCGTGGCAGCGGCATGGGGGAGGGGAAGGGTCCTCTCTGTCGGTCAGTGTCCCTCACCAGAGAGGAGCGACGCTGAATCACCCTTTATAGGCCTCACCTCTTGATGTTGTCACATTGGCAACGCCTGAGTTTTGAAGAGGGCACATTTAAACCCTGGCACCTGCCGTGTTTATTACTGGTGCCAGGTGTTAGCCTATTGATCTTGAAAGTTTTCATGTTATAGAGATGTTACCACATTTAGAATGTTGAATCCTGCATCAACGTTCTGTGAATGATACGGAGCTAATGCAAACTTTCACAGTCTCACAAAATAAATGTTGGCACAATGCTTTAAAATGTAAAGTTGATAACTTAAAGTTTAAATAGACATAGAAAGTTGATAGTTACTGTAATTTTGAGGCCGTGTGAGTTTTTGTTGTCTATTGAAAAACTTGGCCCCATGTCTGCTATACCAAAATTACTAGATAGTTTATTTCTGCTAAAGTTTAACCACCAGAAAGGTTTTGTAGCAATAAAGAATTTGACATTTACCACTAAATTATAGTTCTAAACAGACTTAAATTGGCAGAATTGTTTTGTTTGGTCAAGAGATTATTTTTGAACTGTAGCTATGACTAAATTATAAAATAATTTTAAGTGTGCTCCAACTTTACAGGATTTTGATTTTGCATCAGAGAATGTAGCTAAATACATTCCTGTTCTTAACCTTTTGTAAACAAGACATAACATGTTACTTATACACATAAACCATTTTCTTCTCTATTAAACTATCACTCATTGTAGGAAGTAACACTGTAACATTCGTCTGTATGTCTACATGGAGCATGTTACACTTCATGTGGTTTAGGTATCTGAGCAATCACTTCAAGTTGTTATTAACAAAATAAAAATATAAACCACACATGCACATACACAGGCTGCAGAACCTCACTTGGTTATGCACTGGGATTATTTAAGAATCTTTAATATCTCAGTTAAGACTAATTTTCTATTGAGGGATAAAAAGTTAAGTTTCTTAAGTGTGTCTGTGTGTGGTGAGCAAAGGACGTTATTGCTGTGCACGTGTGTATAAGCCCATGCCCAGGGATGTGTTTATGTGTGAAATATAAAAACATCACCCACACACGCGTGGCTCTGTCACATTAATGAAGGAAAAGTGTTGACAAGCTTATGGAAGTTCTGTAATTCAAATAATGGATTTATTTTACTGAAATCATGAGATTGAGTAAAGAAAGGCAATGTTTATCACACTGAATTTTTTTTCAACAAGATTGAGTTCCCGTTTATTTTCTAATTTTGCAGAGGTTCAAATAAATTGTGTGAAAAACCCTCTCTTCACATACATTAAACTTGGCTACTCCACTATATCTTCAGAATCATTGTCACCGAAACTCTGTCTGAAAATGGTAGGACAGGAGGGCACCAAGGTCTCAAAAGTTGATACAAATTATATAACTGGCGTTAAAAACAACGATGGGCTTCTAATGCAATAATAAGTATCCTCCAAGCAGCCCCGGCCTTTCCGGGCATGGAAGGAGGGCAGTGAGCAATGTCCTTTGGCCCCTGGATAATCACCATCTCCTTTGTAATAATTTCAACTCAGTAGTCGCCTGATGCCAAAATAGAGTCTCATTTATAGGAAGAATTCCTCAGGAGCAATTGTTTTTACATAATAAATGTTTAAATATTATTTTTAATTTTCTAATAGTGATAACTTACTTAAAAATCATAGAAATAGAAGAGAATGTCTTTCACACCCCCGACTCTAGTATAACATTACAAGTTCTTTTTTTTTTAAATCATTTCAGGTTTGTTATCATGCACTGTTGCAATACTGATTTTCTGAAATATGTTTTAGTATATTTTTTCTGTATTGCATTTCTGACTTTAGCTGCCTTAAGCACAGTGACCTCTTCTGAATTCCAACTAACTTCTTATATCTATCAAATGCTACAATCTTCAGACATCCGTCCTCCCTCTGAAATCCTCCTACACTCTGTTTTTGCTTGCAGTGCTCTTCTCGTTCTGGGCTTTACTGCTGAGTGGCAGCGCTGGCGTCCTGTGTTGTCAGGACTTGCATCTCAGGGCCTGTCACAGAGACCATGCACTGGGGGACGCCCCGTTGAAGGTCTCACGCCCCGGCAGGGCGAACGTACAACATTCACCAGTCAGGACACGTGATGTTGACAAAGGACAGCTGTGTAATTTCCAGCAGAAGTAAAATATTCCTGTTCCTTGTTGACACATGAACTTGCAGCCTTTTAATCTGTCGTAATGTCCCCATAGACATGACGCATTAGACTTGCAGAAATAAAAACCCCTGTAACGAAAACTCTTTTTAAAAAATAAAAAATCTGAAACTCTTTTTTTTTACTAAGTCATATATACATAGATCATGAATACATTTATGCTTTTGTGGGATTCACTGTGTGGATTATTTTTACAAATTGAAGTGCTTATATCTTAAAAGTATTTTCATTAGAATTTACTATGACCGAGTGTCCCGATTAGGGTCATTTGATATTTAAACTTCTTGCGTTTATTGAGCAGAGCAGATCTGAGTATGCAGTTTCTCTTTCTAGGCTATGGCCACTGAACTTTCTAGCCAAGAACATGGGGAAAGGGGAGGGGAGGGGAGGGTGGGTAACGGGGGGACCACACCTACGGTACATCTTAGAAGGGTACATGTGAAACTTACTAAATGTAGAATACAAATGTCTTAACACAATAACTAAGAAAATGCCGTGAAGGCTATGTTAACCAGTTTGATGAAAATATTTCAAATTGTATATAAAACCAGCACACTGTACCCCATGACTGCATTAATGTACACAGCACATAAAAAAAAAAAAAAGAAAACAACTTTGCAAGTTGAACAGAGATGTCTCCAGTTGAAAACAATGGATTTAAATTCAAACGAATGCCCAGTTGTGTGCAGCAATGCAACTTATGTGTACAGATTCTATCTCCCTGATATTTTTTCAAAGGGCCGTGCGGAGTCTGTAATCTGCCCATAGCACTGTCAGCAGTGTCTGCGGACGTTAGGATGAGTTCTTACTGGGATACGAGCCCATGCTCCTATAATCCTAATGTGCTAACCTTCTATTTGGTTTTATAATTGTGATCCTATAAGAAGCTGTCTCAAAGTGCTCCCATGGAGAATACTCTACTTTCTTTTATAAAAACATTTTTATGCCCTGAGTTATCTTCCTGACTCCATCAGACGCCTGCTGCAGCACCACCTGTCTTTTTGGCATCTGAGCATGATCTGAAGAGCTCACTCTGCCTTTCCAGGGCAAATCTAGGGTGCTTGATGAACAAATGTCAACAGGTGTGGCCCTCTCAAGGCACTGGATGGGGAGAGGACTGGCAGAAGAGGACGTCTTCCTGTAGAGAGACGACACTTGCAATTTTATATAGACTCCCCGTGAAGATTCACTTCTGCCTGGCACCTCTGGTTTGCTGAAAAGATCTAACCAAGTTTGAAGCAGGCAGGATGCCATTCTGACAGATGGGTCTCCGTGTGGCCAAGGTGCCAAGTATTCTATGTATCAAGTGTCTCTGTTAAAAGTCTGAATCTTTGCCAGGAATATCCCAGTGCATGTCTGTCTCCAAACCTGGACATCGGGTTTGTGGCGTGGTGCACTTCCTCAGTCCCCTGCCACCAGGCAGGACTGTCTTTTTGTTGAACGGTATTAGGTGGGAAGGCTTGGGAACGGGTAAGCCAGAGTTTAATTGGATACAAATGTCCTCCGGCTGTCTCTGCTTCTGCCCTCTACTGGGGACACAAACCACCATGCCTCAGAGCTGTGCCAGCCATGCATGCATCCTCACGGAAATTCAGGGAAGAAATCAGAGGCCAGTTCAGAGGAGAAGAAGATGATATGTGGACCTGTGGCCTCTTCTCTGGATTTGACAGCTCAATGTAAACACTTAGTATCCAAACTGAGTTTCAGAATCTCAGACTGTTAGACTATATGAAATATGTTTTTATCAACAAATAGCTTTTTATCTTTTTTGTCCATGTAATAAATCCATGTAGGAAAATCTGCTTTCGAGGGGTGGAGAGGAAAGAAGTTACGTCTGTGGACAGAGGTGTTTGGCTTCTATTTCTCCCCCCTTCTCCACACGCATAGATGATGATGTGTTGTGTGTGTGGGACGCACAAAGGTATGAGCATGTGTGTGCACCATGATGAGGGCACAGGCCCCGTTTTCTTCATTCTGTAACCACAATCTGCAAGAAGAACTAAAAATAGACTTGCCATTTGATCCTGCAATTCGTCTACTAGGTATATATCCAGAAGACCAAAAATCACATTATAACAAAGATATTTGCACCAGAATGTTTATTGCAGCCCAATTCATAATTGCTAACTCATGGAAGAAGCCCAAGTGCCCATCAACCCACAAATGGATCAATAAACTGTGGTATATGTACACCATGGAATATTATGCAGCCATAAAGAAAAAATGGAGACTTTACCTCCTTCATGTTTCCATGGATGGAGCTGGAACATATTCTTCTTAGCAAAGTATCTCAAGAATGGAAGAAAAAGTATCCAATGTATAGCCCTACTATGAAACTAATTTATAGCTTTCAGATGAAAGCTATAACCCAATTATAAAGCCCAAGAATATGGGGGAAGGGGAGAGGGAGGGGAGGGAAGGGGGAAGGATGGGTGGAGGGAGGGTAATTGGCAGGAACAGGGCTATGGTTCATCTTACAAGGGTACATGTGAAACTTACTAAATGTAGAATATAAATGTCTTAACACAATAACTAAGAAAATGCTATGAAGGCTATGTTAACCCGTTCAGTGAAAATGTTTCAATTTGTATATAAAACCAGCACATTGTACCCCAGGATTGCATTAATGTACACAGAGATGATTTAATAAATAAAAGAAAAAGAATTGACATGGCACCACCTTATTAGTTATGAAAACCTGAAGGGCCTTTATGGTATTTGTCAAAATGACGGAGTGTGGCTATTGGTGGGTAATTGGACATGAAACTACTTTTTTTTTATATTTTCTGTGACTTGGAAATGCTTCTGCCTCCTTGTGTTTCCAGCAGGTGTGTGTGAAGTCACAGCAGGTCAGACTCGCTGGCCATCCACAGGCCTGTGCCCTGACCTTTCCCTTCCTGCTCTTACAAGTAGATTCATGTGGGCGGTTACATAAACTAGGAAAACATATTATACTTGTAAGCATGAAAATACCTGATTCTTATGAAATCACTAATTATTGCCTTTTTCAGAATTTATGGTTGTTAATTAATGTCTAAATGGAAGACCTACTAGAAAATTCACAAAAGTTACGGCCATCCATTTCTGTATTTTGTTTTTTTAATGAAATATTTTCCTTGCCTCACAATCCACACATTCATGTGTATTGCTCTATAGATTTTTAACATGAGTTTTCAGATCTTTAATACTGCACCACCTTGTGATTTTTTTGTGCACTTTTTATATAAGTTATAGGAGGTAATGTTTAGGGGATTCAATTCAAAATAATTATCCATAGTTTTAAAATATCTTTCTGCCTAATTTAGGTATTGTGTGGGCATTTTTCTCATCAGAAAATGTTTTTAAGAAAGGCAGCATCATACCTAATACATAGAACAATAATCATTGGATTTATAGTTTAAAATTTAATTGGCTACAATTAATTAGAGACCTATTTTTATAGATTTCTTTGATGATCACATTAATTGAGAAGGAGGGACAGTAACTGGGTTCCATCCAAACAATAATATCCCTCACAGCTGCTGATTGGAAAGTTCTTGTGGTTATGAAGCTGCAAAGAACAGAATGGAAAGGTCGGTGTGCAATCGGCCGTGTGTCCAACACAATCCTGCTAACACGTGGCTGACGCTCTGGCTTACAGATTTGTCAAGGGTTCTTCATAAGCTTAATTACAATCGGGAAACATACGAAAATGGAATCCTAATCTGTAGAGTGCATCTGGTGGACATGAAACTCTGTCTTGGCGCAGCAATAAACACAGCGAAACATATGGGGTGGAGAATTGCTAAATGAGCTGTAATGCACGGGGCCCCGTAAAGCTCCCTGTGGTCAGAGCTTTTGTGTAAAATAAGAGTTCTGGGGTAGTTCCCGTTGTCTATTTCATACCGATAACATTCAATAAATAAATAGGTATTGTCTATCTCAGCACTGAATTAAGCATTAGGAAAAGAATCAGGGGAAAGCAATGGTCTTACCCACCAGAAGCCTTTCTAAGAAGGGAGTGGAGGCTGCAAAGCCTTCCTGGCAGTCAGTGCAACTTCATACAGCAAGTGCCTTGTAGAGTTCACACGTCGGGGCATTAAAGAACAAGCAACAGCTGATATCGATCGTCTGGAGGACTTAAGGACGCTCCTCAACGAAATGCTATTTGCAAAACTCTTTCTGCTTTTCTCTGTTCTCCCTCATTTTTTAAAATTAGCTGGTGTTTTAAGTCATTTGGCCTTTAAAACTTTCAAACTCATTGAAAGTCAGCTGTGGTTATTCTCTTTATCTTGGACAGAAAAAAAAGCGCTGAAGTCTTTGGTATTTGACCTAAATGTACCAGGTACTTAGAAAGGAAGCAGAGAGACCGTGAGCTGAAATAGCAAACAGGCTGCAGAGCTGCTGATCCCAGGGACCAGGGTGCAGTCCCAGGCCTGGGAAGGGGCCCTCCCATTTGAAGTGTCCTGTTTGTCCTATGGAGTTTTCTAGAAACACTTTCCTTCTTTCCTCTTACCAAGTCTTGCTTACTGGGTTGCAGCATTCTCCTGTAGAAGAGTAGAAAACTATTTGCTCATTGAAAGAATTTTTCCATCTTCTGTTATTCGACTCATATTTCTACCAGGCCTATTCAGGCCGGGCGATCGAGTCCTGTGTTCTCACCAGCAATGGCAGCGTGAGTTCTGAAAGCCCCCACCTTGCTCAGGGACACGACTTGCCCCTTCTTTTTTCTGGGTTGAGAACTAGAAAATGCAAGCTCTGATATCAGAAAGAAATGGACATGAGGCTTTTGTTCTCTCACTAGCTACATAATTTCCAGCAAGGGTGTGTGAATTTCTGAGAGCCCCCTTTCCCATCTAAAATTTAAAAACAACAACGACCACAGACTGACTCTGCATTTAACTGCATACTGGATGTGAATGAGAGATCTCAGTTCACAGGGAAATTCTTAAGAGACCAGGCATAGTTTAGGCACTCAATAGTCAACAATGGTAAACATAGTAACTTATATGGTTGACTTATTATTTTTTCCTCCTGTCTCATCAGTCCTCCTCTCAAAAGTCAAGGAAATGTTTCTCCTATTGAACCAGGACACAGATGATGATGGTACCTCCTGTGTACCAAGTGACTTGTGTTGGGCACGGTGTGTGTTCTTTTCCAGTCGTGTACAGCCCTGACCTGGGGAGGGTCAGAGCCTTCCTCACACACCTGAGAAATGGAACAGCTGGAAACTGAGACATCCCCTTATACAACAGAGTCTAAGATCTGTTCCAACACTGCACTGACAGTTTGTCTTTAAAGTAAAACCTAAGAAAGTATAAGTTATTGCTTCTCTTTCTCAAATTGGAGTGGGGGAGAGATATAGCACTGTTTATCAATATTTGGAAAACCATTGAAATAGCTCAAGGGCTTTAAAAAATAGTTCAGTATTGATGTTTTGCTTGACTAGGGAAATAGACAACTCAAAAATTAGTTTATTATCCACCTTTATTTATCTGCCTTTATATATACACATACATAATTTGCTTATAGTTTTATAGTAACTTAATATAGAACTTTTTTAAAACTGCCAGGTCTATGGCTATAGCTATTCTTCAGTTAAACCTATGTATTGTGTGTAAATAGAGATGGTCACATTCACTAATTGCAGTGTAATTTTAAGTTTAAAATTAATATCTCAAGCATCGTTGATACCCTTTAATTGTAACATGACTCTGTGTGTATGGGCAGCGACTGTGGGAAGATGCTCTGAGCAGGGCGCTGGAAATGTGGGTGGTGGGCAGGTCAGGGAGCATCCCAGCCCTGCCCACCACCCAGACAGGAAGTTATCCCACCTGTCAGCAGACAGGAAGTCCTCGCTCACCCTGGGATTCTCCAATGCGGTGATGCCAGGACACTGTGCAGATGTTAGAACCCTGAGGATGAACTCTGGATTTACTTAATGTGCAGTGTTACAGAAGGAAGGCAGGGGATAGTAGACTTCCTCCAGAGAAATCACTAAACTGAATTTTCTGGGTGGGGCTTAAAATAGTGTAGACTAAAATGCAGTGGTCCTCAAACTTTTTAAACAGGGGGCCAGGTCACTGTCCCTCAGACCATTGGAGGTCTGGACTGTGGGCCCTGGGATGAGTCGGCTGCTAAGCAGGACAGGCAGCAGTGGCAAAAACATCCAATAGGCTGGATAAATGTCCTAGGTGGGCTGCATATGGCCCACGGGCCACAGTTTGAGGACAGTTGCTGAAATGTGTTACCATAAAACCCTGAATCAAGAGATTTGTCTGATGATCTTAAGCTTCAGAGAGGGTACTGTCGAATTTACTCAGAAATGAGGAGACACCTGAGATTTAACAACTAATTCTGATTTAGGAGTGAATTTGATTGGAGCCTTCTGTGCTACGTGACAGCCCCAAGAAGAAATTCACCACAGAGTTTTGCAGCCACATGTGCTGGAGGTGATCCTGGGTTAGGGTAGTTAGAGGCACTTGTTATTTCAGTCAGTTATACAGACTTTGAAGGAGCTGTGTCATCTACAAGTTACATAAACATTTCCTCAGGGGAACTCAAAATGCTCCTTGCAGTAAGGCCCTGAGATCCCTGGGGGCAGTTAAAGGGCAGGTGTTCGTAATAAAGATTTGCCCTGACTTGATACTGAGGAAAATTACTAAGGAATGCTGATAGCAGTGAGTGGTAGACCTACACGTCAATCCCATAATGCTCTGAAAGTATATTCCTGGGACCAGGATGCATATGCTGTGTAAGAGGCCAAGAGAATTATCAAATAACTCTGTGGGGAACCAGCAGCACATGGCCCGGTAACTGCAGGACACTCACCAGACACTTGTCTGAGTGTCTGCTCAGCCTTCTCTCAGCGCACAGCAGGTGCTTTCTCTAGACGTACAGACAGGATAACCTGGACAGGTGTAAAGAGGCCATTTTAAACTAACAGAGCAGACGTAATTTGGGAAAGAGGAAAAATATTTATCCCTTTCTCAAGTAGATGAATCTGTTTGCTCATATTATGAAAAGTATATCTTGTCAGTGTGACACAGGTCATTCCTACTTTATTAATTTTCTAACCGATTTCACAGGAAACCTTAAAACACAGGTCTGCTTGCTTCAGACTTAATTCATATCCCTCCCCCCAAATTTGTATGTTAAAAACTAATATCCAAACCTATTTGAACTTGGGAATTTGGGGAGACATTAAGTTATGAGGGTCATGAATGGAATCAGGGTCTTTATGAACAGAGACAGAAAATACTTTCCATAAGCCAGCACTGAGGAAAATGTTAGGACATTTTATAGATGACAATATAGGTAGCACATGCTGCCTCTTCGTGATGGTGAGACAGTCCATTGAAAGAGTAAATAATAGTATTTCCCAAAGTGAACGAAAATTTAGTCCATATAAACAGTACATGTGTGTATGTATGTATACATAGGGGTGTGTGTTTCAAATTACATTCTGCAACATTACAGGTGATGTGGGAATTTGGAGAATACTATAATTAGAATTAAGTCTTCAGTAGTATCTGAGTATTGCAAGTTATAGAAAGTGCAAGAGTTAAGAATTTGATATACTACGAATTATTCAGCTGAACTGGAACAGTTTGAACAATTCAACAAGTCTAGAAAAGGATGTATTAAGAAAATAAAATCATCATGGGCAGTGCCTATGGCTCAAAAGGGTAGGTGGCAGGTTCAAACCTAGCCGTGGCTAAAAAAAAAAAAAAAAAGGAAAAAAAAAATCATCCAAGGGACTTTTGTTTGTTTGTCGTGTAAAAGACTGGGAAGTCATTGTTTTCATCCTCAAGACATGAAAAGGTGAGACAAACCCCAAATCAGTAGCATTTCTGGGCCCATCAGAGAACCGAGTTTGTGGGTCAGAATGTCACCGAGAAATGGAGAAAGGCAGATGGATCCAGAGAATCACGGGCCAGACGTGCAATGTGGAGTAGGAACCGCCGGAGCTGTGCACGGGGGCACATCGACCTGGTCACTGATGAACGTCTAGAAGCCGAGTGTGGAGGGTGTCAGAGGGGGCATGCTGGGGGCTGCAGTCTGGGGGCTCCACAGATCTTTCCTTCCAGGAACCCTACTGGATCCTTGCTGTGAAGGTTCCAGAAATGTCTCCTTTTAGCTCTGGCAGAGCAACTGGAGGAAAAGTCATCGTGAAATATCCCAGATCCTTCCCCATAATGAAGCCTTTCTCTCCAAGGAAGCTCATGGGGAGGGTCCTCAGTCAGCCTCCTTTCTCACTACTGCTAACATCACAGTCAGTGGGTGCCAGTTCAAATAAACAGATCAGGAGGACCATGCTTGAGAAAGCAGAGAAGGCAAGGAGGGAAAGCAGGACTCTTTGGCTGGAAAAGCACACGGAAACATCACAGCCCCAAGACACAAGGTCACTAAAGACTGACATCCACCAGGGAGACTCTTCCCCTGGTGGAGAAAACACTCTTCCCTCCTACTACCACACACCCAGGGCTCCTGCACGCTCCGTGTGACGACAGCAGAAAGCCCCACAGGGCCAGGAGTCCACCCTGGGGAGGACGTCACAGCCTCTGACGCTTACCGCTACGCTAAGCATCAACACAGCCTGGCCGCTAGCCAGGTTAGTGACAATCTTCACACCCAAGGACTATTTACCTCCTTTTCCTATTAACCAAGGTATGTTAAACTTTCACCTAAAACAAAACAATAAAGCACAAGGTGTGTTTAGAGACGAGAAAAAAGAATTCAGGGGAGACGGTGCAATGGTGGACTGAGAGCTGGCAGTTCTGTTGCCATTACCTGACCTCAAATTTAGAACAATTATGATTTTCCATTCAGGATATTTAAAATAATTATGATTCATATGCTAACGGCACTCGTGGGAAAAGTTAGACAACATGAAGAGCAGACAAGCTATGTAAGCAGAGAGATGAAAATGCTAAGAAGAATCCAAAGGAGTATTAGAAATCAAAAAACAATGAAAGAAATGAAGGAAGCCTCTGATGGGCTTACTACTCAACTGGGCACAGCTGCGAGAAGACTCAGGGAGCCTGAAATGGTTCAGTAGGAGCTTCCCAAGCTGAAATGCAGAGAGAAAAAGAAAAGAAAAACAAAACAAGAACAGGACACCCGAGAACTGTGAGACACTCTGAAAGAGCATAAGAGAAACTGGAATACTGAAAAGCAGGGAGAACAGAACAGCTCAGAGAACACCAAGCAGGGTAAATTCCAAAAATATTTGTTAAAAAATCCAGCACCTAGCGATATAATATTTAAATCACATGCACATCTCCAACTAAGAGAGAACTTTGAAAGAAGCCAGAGGTGGGGAGAAAGACTTTTACCTACAGAGGAGTAAGGATAAGTTTTATACCAAATTTCTCTTCAGAAACAATGCAAGCCAGAGGAGAGAGGGGCAAATATTTAGTTTATAAAGAAAAAAATACAACTACCTGGAATTCTATGTCTAGAAAACCACTTCTCCATACTTACATGGATTAAAAAGAAAGCTGAAGTAGCTGGATTAATTACAGGTAAAGCAAACTTCAGAAGAAGGAAATTGATTGGGTATAAAGAATTCTCTTTCAATTGTTGAAAAAGTAGAAACTTTACATAATTTTAAAGTTGTCAATTATCCAAGAAGGCCCAGTAATGCCAACAGTGTGCATGTACCCAACAACAGACCATCAAAAAACTTGAGACAAAACCTAAAATAGTTGGAGAGAGAAATGGACAGGTCCACAATGACAGGTGCAGATGTCAACGTCCTCTTCCGGCAACTGATAGACAAAGGACGCAGGAAATCTGTGGGGACAGAGCTGAACTGATGGGCACCGTCAGTCAGCTGCATCCCTGGACTTGGACAGGTCACCCCACTCAGAACCAGCTCGCTCACATGGAACATTCACAAGGGAAGATCACAGTCCAGGCCATACAACATCTGCAGACATTTAAAGGAAATAAAACTCATACATTCCACGTTCTGAGACTGCAACACAATTCATCTGGAAATCAGAAATGAAAGATGGCTTAAAAACCTTGCAAATATTTGGATTCAAACAACACATTTCTAAACGGCACATGAGTAAAATAAGAAGTGTTGGTACGAAAAAGAAAATATTTTGAACTAAATTAAAATGAAAATAGCTCTTTAAACTTGGTGGGATGCAAGAAAATCAGGGACACATATAGCACTAAATGCACATATTAGAAAAGAAGAAACCTCTGACAGCAGCCTTTGCAGCCACTCGGGAGGCCATGGAAGAAAGAACACCTGAGGATGAAAGGAAGAGGGAGGAACTGGAAAGATGAGAGCAGAAGTCAGTGACATGGAGACAGGGAAACAACTGGGAAAGCCAGCGAATCCCCAATAAATCAATAAAATTCCAGCTAGACTAAGACAGAACAAGGGAGGGGAAGTTACAAATTGCCAATACCAGAAGTGGGGGAATCCCCATTTCTGATCACATGAGCTCTAAGTGTGTAACAGAGAACCCCATGAGTGATGCAGGTTCACAAATGTCATCTCTTAGGAGAAAGAGACCAATTCCTTAAAAGACATAAACTAAAAATGGAAGAAAAAGTATCCAAGGTACTCAGCCCTACTATGAAACCAATTTATAGCTTTCATATGAAAACTATAACCCAATTATAGCCCAAGAAGAGGGGGAAAGGGGAGAGAGAGGGGAGGAGAGGGGGAGGATGGGTGGAGGGAGGGTGATTGGTGGGACCACACCTACGGTGCATCTTACAAGGGTACATGTGAAATTTACTAGAAGTAGAATATAAATGTCTTAACACAGTAACTAAGAAAATGCTGCTGTGAAGGCTATGGTAACCAGTTTGATGAAAATATTTCAAATTGTGTATAAAACCAGCACACTGTACCTCATGATTGCATTAATGTACACAGCTATGATTTAATAAAAAATAAATAAAAATAATATAAAAAGACATAAGCTACCAAAAACTCACACAAGGTTAAGTACACAAACAGAATAGCCCTATTTACCTAGCACAGAAATTGAATAAACAATCAATAACCTTACAAAAGTAGCTTCAACAATATAAACTTTGCATTAATTTTAGGTAAGGAGAAAAAAGCCTCATGGACTGTTGAAAATTAGCCATGCTTTCTCACACGGGCTGGTTTTGTAGGTGAGTGAACAAGAGTAAGATTAATTAAAAAAAAAAAAAACAATGTATTTGCTGATAGCTTTCAGGCAAGTAGGAGTTATAGAACATAAATGAATAAACATTCAGTCTCATTTTCCTTTATTCCAGTTAAAGTTGATCTAACAACACAAAATTTAAGGAAGTTATTATGCAGAGACATGATACGTTTAATATAACTTAAAACTTTAAGGAGCTAGATTTAAAATTTAATTTAACAGTATTTTTGATATCACCCACTAACCACTGGGATGTCTATCTTATTGTATTTAAAAACAAATGGGCCCTTGGGCTGCACCTGTGGCTTAAAGGAGTAAGGCGCCAGCCTCATATGCCAGAGGTGGTAGGTTCAAACCCAGGCCTGGCCAAAAACTGCAAACAAACAAACAAACAAACAAACAAAAAACAAATGGGCCATGCTCTTGGTTAGTGAACATGAAAGGATGAGGATGAGAAAGATACCACAATAATTAAATCTCAGATAAGAGAGAGCTACTGTACGTTCCTCAAAAGCATGTGATTATTTAAACTATTACAGTTTCCGAGAAGCCCCCCATTCCCTGTGTGGTGGAGAATCCCTGCCTTTATCTGGGTCGTGACCTTACCTTTATTTTCTAACAACTGTTTTCAACTCAACCTTTTGAAAAAAGGTCATAATTAATTTTTGGATGGCTTCAGATACCATTAAAACATTATCATGTTTAATTCTAGTGAGAGTACCGTGAAGTTAGGGTTGTCATGATGTTCATTTCGGGTGAAGTTTGTGTGGTTTGGAGTATTCATGTGTCTTTCCTGAGGCCTTATTTACCATAACTGGTGTTTGAAGGATTTGACTTTGGGATCTTCTCATTTTGGACTTCAAGCTTTTAACCATTTTGTCTGACAGTTAATATTGGGAGAGTTATTTTTGGCACTTATGGTAGAAGTTGCTATAGGGGAAACATCACAGAACAGAGAATAATTTATTCTTAACATACAGAAATGTTTTCCACTGGAAAGAATTCAAAGAAAATAGAAGTTGCCGGAAAAGTAGAAGTGCAGTACATGTGACTTAAATATGTTTACTCACTGTTATTCCCTCTTGCCCACGTGGGCAGAAAGCCAGGGCTGTGTCCTGAGTGCAGTTCATCAGGCAGCATCGTAAAATACAAAATTCTCTCACTCTACTATGTATGAACATCATGGCATTTTAAGACTTGCAAATGAATTGCCTTCAATAAATACAAATGTAGATTGTTTAGTGTTGTAATCCTGGCAGCTGAGAGAAGGATGGACCCCACTTCAGATATAATTTAGTAATAGAAATTTATTGATAATTTTGATACACCTGCAGGGGGATCTTGTGGTGGGCCAACAAGAAGCTTCGCAGGGGAGAAGCCTTTTTAATACCATTATTCTGCATAGTCACGGTGACTAGCAAGCTAGTGCAATACAGAAGCCAATCACAGTGGTTAAAACAGGGGGTCATAAGGTGGGGGTACATATTGGCTCATAATCACAAGATATATCACCAGTACATTACGTCATGATCATAAGTGGAGTATGTCATAGGGGTTTCCACAATTCAGGGTGGAGGTACATGTTTACTTAGGGTACATTAGTTCATAGTTCAGGGGTACAAACCAAGTGTTGGGTAAATTTCCGAGAACAACTTGGGACCTCTCCACATAGGGCTTTATTTGGAATCAACCCCTCCCTTCCTCAACCCCTCTCTTCATGCTTCCTTAATTTCAGGCTGTTTCTCTACCCTTGAGAGGGCAGGAGCTAAAAGGCTTAGGAGAGGTTTCTTTTTCCAGGGTTGGGGGCTTGTTCCCCACTGGTCTTAGGGAGGGGGTCAAGGGCTGGGGGCTTGGTTATTACATTAGTAGAAATATCACTTACAAAAGACAAATAGGAAAATGCCTGCTAACAAAATCAATTTCTATATGGATTCACATTGTGGGACTGAAGGTTGATTCAGAAAAGAAGCTCAAAATGTAACAGCTACTTTCAAAGGGAAAATATTTAGGAAAAAATATACAAGTATGAAAAAGTGTAACAAAGTATGTGAAATCCCGTCACAGGGAGTGTGTCTTTGCCAGTGAAGATTCATTAACACTGTTGCCTTTTTTTAGGTTGCTGGGGCTGGGGCCAGGTCACCTCTATTGATCTAGTTGCCTCGTAAAATATTGTACCCACAATTCCATGTAAGCATGTGTTTTAAACTAAAATATTACCTAATAAACAAAAAATATAGGAGTGTTCATTTAATAAAGTCCTTTCCAGAACGAAGGCAGAAAAACCTCTCCTCTGCTTGTCAAAGGGTAATTTTCTAACCATGGATTTTTCTACAGTAAGTTTACCTGTAAGAGGATAGAGCACTTAGCATCTGGTGACCAACCCATCATACACTCTCCCCGGGGCATTTGTTTGTTGGTCAGCTCCAGAGGTGAGACCTGATCTCAAAGAAAATGTCTCTGTATATCCTTAAAAATGCAAGGAAATAGTCTGTTTGTCAGACCTCCTGCAAAAAATGAAGTTTCTCTGAAAGTACTTAGAGAGAGGAAGAATGCATGGGGGCCTAAGAGGTAGGGACTGGTGGAGGAGAGAGTGGATGGGAGGACAGGAATTAGAAGAAGTCAGGATAAGAATTAAAGAGGTGCCGTAATTTTTCTTTGCCGGAGTTGGGAACCCTGGACAGTAGAACTAAATAATCTGAGTTCTGTGTAAATGTTTAAAGCACAGAGTGCGAGTCTTCCAGTATGTGTATCTGCCTACTTATAAATATTTGTATTTCTCTGTCTCTACCTATCTATTGGGCGGTATGAAGAGAAGACAGCCTTTGTGATATGCTCACCTGGAGGAGTGAAGTAAAGGACTGTCCATGTGGTCTCAGGCCCCCTGAAGTTCAAAATTACTGAAAACAGCTGGAGAATGTGCTACTTACAGGTGAAATAAAGCCTGAATCAAACTCACAGAGGAGATATCAAATAAAACTTTTTTTCAGAGATGTGTTCGGATAGTACTCCCAAGACTTCATTCCTTATGACATTTAAAAGCTGAGTATAGACAGTACTAAAAATACACAGGGAACAGTCCTGTGCTGGCAGAGAAATGTTCAAGAGCTTCAAAAGGTCCCTGCTATTTTTAATTTCTACTCTCACACTGCCAGGGAGTGGGTAATACCTTTGCAAATTCTACTATGTTGACTGAAGTGGTGGCCCACAGCAGCACCGGGTGATAGTCTAGAAAATGGTGTGTATGCTCTTTGTTATTTCAAAGTAGATGTTTCCAGCAAGGAAAAGTGGTGATTTTAGGATAGTACTTGATATGAATCTTTAGGTAAGACTTTCTGTTACGTGTTACCGTAACTATTCAAGGCTGGGGTCCTGCTCCTGGGGACAGGCTCCTTCAAGACCTGTGGAATCAGAGGCAGTAGACTGGGAAAAATGAAATTAAAAGTGGCAAGAGGTAAAGAGACAGAGTAGGGAATAGAGTTTTCAAGAGTGGGTCCAGGGGACCACCCCTAGCTTGGGGGGCTTCAGCTAGTGGGCCTGAGTGCTTGCTGTACCCAACTTTTATTGAAGGCTGTTTTCTCCTCCTAAGCTGGGGAAGGAGTGGGAATGTCAGCAGGTCCTCTGAGCAGCATGTCAGCCCTTATTCTCTCTATGATCACTAACTTTAAGGGTCTGGGCAGCCTCCTGACTGTGGCATACTCACAGATCCCTCGAGGGAGTTTAGTTTCTCTGAGGAGCAGACGTGGTGGTGTCAGTTCTCCTCTGAAGAATCAGTGGAAAAGAAATTTCCCCCTTATTGCTACCTGGAGCCACTTCCCTCCATGGTTAGGGTACAATCCCTCCTGCCCATACCTCAGGGCTAGAGCTGTTTTCTTGATCTCTGGCCTGGCCATAACACAAATCCCCACCGTGGGTATTTGCTTCTGGAAGGTTGTTGACTGTTGAGTGTGCAGGGGTTGGCCTGGTTAATGTTCCTTCCCAGGCCTTGCACGCAGTTTCTGTTATGGAGCTCTTGTTCTTCAGAGTGCTCACAGACCCACCAGGGAAGTTTGTAAGCTGTATCCCTTACAGGCCAGGCTTCCAGTAAAAGCAGAAAAGTGCTCAGACAAGTAATTCAATTGTTATGTTAAAAGTAAGCTAGCTGAATTGTTTTTATTCTGCCTTGCTCAGCTTAATTCTCTGTTTTTTCCCCTTTGCTGGGGGTGTTTTCTCCTGCCAAGAATGAGGTCTTCGGTCCCTGTTCTCCCTGCAATCCAAAATAATTGCAGAAGTTTTTACTTGTAAAATATAATTTTCTTTCTAGAAATGTTACTCTAAGGCCACATTTACTAAGTGGTGCTTTTTCTATTCCAGTCTCCAGCACAGATGGAACTTGGGTTGACTTCTGCAGGGAAGGGCGCTATTGCTCACACTCGACCACAGACTGATCACACGTACCCACAGAAAGGCAGTGTAGAATCTGGAAAGAGGGCTGGGTTCTGAGTCAGGGCAGCTGGGCTGCAGCTGATGTGGGCTTGGCCCTGACCTCTTCATCCCTAACTTGTAAAATGCAGGTAATTTCTTCTTTGCCAGAATGCTGTGAAAGAGATAAAAACCTGAAATCCAAACTCACTTTGCATGCTGTCAGCATAAATCCTTATAGATATATGAAATCATGGCTGCTTTGGTATGAGTAATGCATTCACTGTGCTTTGTGTATAAAATTGATGGTTTAAAATTTATCAGGGATTAGAGCTTGCCGCTATGCTTAATTTTAATGGATTGCTAATTGGCATGATTTGACTTAAGTTCAGAGGTTTGGAGGAGGTGGCGCCTGTCCCCATGCTCCGCGACTCCAGCAATGATGCCAGCATGCATCACGTTAATTGGGACCCTTCCCCATGGTTCTTTCTCATGCAAAGTCTTTTCTCTAATCTTACCCCCCAGGCCAGTCCTCCCATGAGTTATTACAAAACAAACACAAAATGCGAAATGAAGCAAAATGATTTTATTCTCTCTGGTGGCATTTATTTGAATTTGGATAGAAAATTAATAGGCTAGAGGAAATGTGTCCCTGTTGGGGGCATTTAGGCAGCTAATGTGGTTAAATGAGGGGACGGCAAATGCTCTGTGGCCATTTAAACTAGAACAGTGCCCATGACTCCAAGTCCCTCTGCGCAGGGGACTTGGACCTCTCCTTCTTCTGTGTCCTCCATCCTTGACCTCTGCTCTGTGAGTTTTGTTCACTGGAGTTATGGAGCCTCTTCAGTCTCTTTCAGCAGAAATATTTAGTCCTGTATAACTTGCTTTTAGGAGAAATTTATAATCAGAGTTTACTTCACAATGTATTATCAGGTAGCATGCTGATATTAACATGTATTTTTAATTGGGATCCACCAGATAAACTATACACTGTTAAATGGGTCCCCTGTTTCAGGATTTGTGCAATTTTAAGTGAAATAGTTTATAAATAATTAAGGATACACAAAATTTCCACAACTGGTGTGTGCTTTAGCATAGTATCACACTCAAGGTGAAAAAAAAAATTGTCCTACTTAGACACCTCTTTAAACACATGAAGCTTTATGAGTTTAAACTGCAGGTGTTCACTTATTTGAGAGCTGTGTATCAAAGATGGCAATTTTCTCTGTCCATGGAAATCAAAAGGTCAGCTGAAATTTGCTCCAGGGGATGTAGCTGGGACACTAGGGCTGCTGCCGGTGCTGTGCTGGTCAGAGACAGGGCTGCTTAAATTCAGTCCGGAGTGTGTCACAGGGAAGCCAGCAGTCCGACCCACGTAGGTTGGAGAAACGGTGAGATCTGCATGCCTGGTCCTGGTCACGTCATCACGTTAGTGCGCCCATTTTTTCAGGAGGGAGGCATTTCAAATTAAGGCAACAGTTTCACAGGGTAGATAATTATGGCGAGTTATGAATGACAGAAATTACTGGAGCTACAAATTTCTTCTTCTTGTCTGTGCTAGCCATTTTGTATCCATTACAGTTTCTTTTTTTAGCTTCCTAAGTTATCTGCAGTTAATTAACATCAATAAAGGATTGAAATGTCATATAGTACTTTGATTGCATTTTTATCTTTTTTGTTTCTTTCTTTAGCAAACTATCACTTCTAATATGTTAGTGACTGTTGTTAACATTGAAATTAAAGTGGTTGTTGGCCTCATCCTTTAAACATAACCCACAATCTGAATCTTTGGGTTCAGTTTACACACTTTAGATCATATGTATTTTGAAGATACCTGTAGAGGCTAATAAAAGCTATGTCGGTAGCTATAGCATTTCAAACCTTAACCTCATTTGACATTAACATCTTATGATAACATAAGTGAAGTATGTGATATGGTATTTCTATAAAAGATTGGCCTCGACATTTTCTTTTTTTTGGACATAGTCTCTCTCTGTTCCCACCCCGGCCTCTCAGACTAGAGGGTACTGGCATCATGATAGTTCACTGAAACCTCAAATGCCTGCGCTCAAGCATGCCCAGATAATTGTTTATATTTTTATAGAGACGGGTCTCCCTCTTGCGAAGATTTGTCTCAAACTCCTCAACTCAAGTGATTTCTGCCTCAGCTTCCCAGAATGCTGGAATTACAGGCATGTGCCACTGTGCCTGGTCCTGGGGCCTTTTTGACAGAATTTTTTTTTTTTTTTGATAGGAGAGTTGTTGTTGACATTTTGTTTAAGTGAGTCATATTTTGACATGATATTTTTTTTCCTAAAAATCAGATGTCATTTAAAGTTTTTCTCAACATGCAGGATTTATGTTTGGTTGTTTCTTGTTGTAGATCACAATCTATTTTAACATTCCATTTTTTTCTAATTTATAATAATTTTTGGAAGGTCATTACAGCCACTTAAATGCCATTAGATGAGGCTTGATTTTGAAATTTTCTTATGAATATTAATCTCTAGCTAACAGTACATTCCAATTCAATTTTTCACAAAAATGCATTAAGAATAAAATAATTGTCATTTTCTGTATTATCCAAGCTAATGGAGTCACTGAGAAATACAATATTTTACTTTCCCTGTCTCTTTTTTCTCACTCTCTCTATTTCTATATCAGCAATAATGCGAGGTTGCTATAAAATTTAAAGTAGTCTTGTACTTACTGCTAGAAGTTACTGTGTACCTCATAAAATGGACAATAGTGACATGGCAAATTGCCTTCTCTATTCTTTAAGTTTTCAAATTGTACGTTTGTGTGTATACTGGTTGTAGAAATTTGTGTAATAAAAAATAAGAAAAAAACATGTCTAACAATAGAACAAAGGCATATTTGCATCAATGAAATAGTTATGATTCTGTATATCTGATATAAAACAGAGGTCAAGCTTTATCATTATATATAAGATGATGTGTGCTAAACAAATGTTTATGGTAGGCTATTGATTTCATAAAAATATAAAAGTAATATGCACCTATGTATGGAAAGAATAAAAAGCGATAATTAAAGTAACAATGTGTAAGTAGGTGTAAGAAGATGTACAGGACACTGCTACCCATTAAGGTACAAAGATCTGAGGAAGAGATATAAATATATTCCGTTTATAACTTTTCATATGTGTTAAAATTTGTATCATGTATATATATTACCTATTCAAAAGTAAATGCATTAAATGAGGCAAACATCATAAAGTTTCTATAGAGGTGAAATAAACTAGAATATTGCAAATGTCAAACGTGGTAGTGACAGCATGGTGGTATTTATTGATTCAAAGAAGAAAAACTTGAGTGTTTCATATAAAACATGACGTTAAGGCACTATTTTCAAACAAACATCATCTATATATAGTTTATGTGGAGAAAAGAAGAAAATCAAACATAGATACACACAGATAGGCCGCCATAGGTTTACATATTTCTACACAGAGGTAGGTAGGCCGCCATAGGTTTACATAGATCTACACGGAGATAGGTAGGCCACCATAGGTTTACATAGATCTGCACAGAGGTAGGTAGGCCGCCATAGGTTTACATA
>NW_003852509.1:1791354-1801746 GCF_000181295.1 Otolemur garnettii
TTACATATTTCTACACAGAGGTAGGTAGGCCGCCATAGGTTTACATATTTCTACACAGAGGTAGGTAGGCCTCCATAGGTTTACATAGATCTATACAGAGGTAGGTAGGCCGCCATAGGTTTACATAGATCTATACAGAGGTAGGTAGGCTGCCGTAGGTTTGCATAGATCTACACAGAGGTAGGTAGGCTGCCATAGGTTTGCATAGATCTACACAGAGGTAGGTAGGCTGCCGTAGGTTTACATAGATCTACACAGAGGTAGGTAGGCCTCCATAGGTTTGCATAGATCTACACAGAGGTAGGTAGGCTGCTGTAGGTTTACATAGATCTACAGAGAGGTAGGTAGGCCTCCATAGGTTTACATAGATCTACACAGAGGTAGGTAGGCCACTGTAGGTTTACTTAGATCTACACAGAGGTAGGTAAGCTGCTATAGGATTGCATAGATCTACACAGAGGTAGGTAGGCCGCCATAGGTTTACATAGATCTGCACAGAGGTAGGTAGGCCACAATAAGTTTACATAGATCTACATAGAGGAAGGTGGGCCGCCACAGGTTTACATAGATATACACAGAGGTAGGTAGGCCTCCATAGGTTTACATAGATCTACACGGAGGTAGGTAGGCAGCCATAGGTTTACATAGATCTACACAGAGGTAGGTAGGCTGCCGTAGGTTTACATAGATCTACACAGAGTTAGGTAGGCCTCCATAGGTTACATAGATCTTCACGGAGGTAGGTAGGCCGCCATAGGTTTACATAGATCTACACAGAAGTAGGTAGGCCGCCATAGGTTTACATAGATCTACAGAGAGTTAGGTAGGCCACCGTAGGTTTACATAGATCTACACAGAGGTAGTTAGGCCTCCATAGGTTTACATAGATCTGCACAGAGGTAGGTAGGCCGCTATAGGTTTACATAGATCTACACAGAGGTAGGTAGGCCGCCATAGGTTTACATAGATCTACACAGAGGTAGGTAGGCCGCCATAGGTTTACATAGATCTACACAGAGGTAGGTAGGCTGCCATAGGTTTACATAGATCTACACAGAGGTAGGTAGGCTGCCGTAGGTTTACATAGATCTACACAGAGGTAGGTAGGCTGCTGTAGGTTTACATAGATCTACACAGAGGTAGGTAGGCTGCTATAGGTTTTCATAGATCTACACAGAGGTAGGTAGGCTGCCACAGGTTTACATAGATCTACACAGAGGTAGTTAGGCCGCTATAGGTTTACATAGATCCACAGAGAGTTAGGCCACTATAGGTTTTCATAGATCTGCACAGAGGTAGGTAGGCCTCCGTAGGTTACATAGATCTACACAGAGTAGGTAGGCCGCCACAGGTTTACATAGATCTACACAGAGGTAGGTAGTCTGCCATAGGTTTACATCGATCTACACAGAGGTAGGTAGGCCGCTATAGGTTTACATAGATCCACAGAGAGTTAGGCTGCTATAGGTTTTCATAGATCTGCACAGAGGTAGGCCACTATAGGTTTACACGGCCATATTCTATCTGCATCCCATTTGCATTGCCTCTCTTGTGCCTTTTATGTGATGTTCACAGTTGATCCTGTGGGTTTTGTAGTTGATCTTTTGTTGAAAAGACCCATTTTGTGACCAACAATCCTTCTCTAGATTTAGGTAATGTGGCAGTGTCCTCAAGGCCAGTGTGAAGTGTAGGTCAGTGATGTGATACTACCTAACACATCTGAGAGCTTTGAAAACATGTAATCAGCACTTGGATTCCCCACGAGGCCGATCCTTGCTCCTCTCCTTACTCACCACCCCACGTGCAGTGTGGATGGTGTAGTCGCCATGTGGTCCCGGTGGTCACCTTTTAAAAAGTTACAAAGGGATTTGTGAACACCCTAGATCTAACTTACAAACGTAATATGGGGAGAACAGCTCATAAAGCCTCAACAAGAAAAAAAAAAAAAAGAAGAAGAAGAAGAACTGATTCTTTCCTTTGTTTTGGTAGGAAGATGGAAGAGATTACCAGATTTTTTGCAGAGATTCTTTTAAGCTAATAAAAGATGAAAGAAAATAACTGATGTAACTTAAATAATTCTCAACTATACACTAAATTCTATGAAAACCCAAATGATGGAAGAGTCAGTGAACTGATTTCAAGTATGGAAATATATTCTATAACAGACTCCTATACGTTACTCCACTTCTATGGCTATTCTAGTTGAAATTTTCTGTTTAGGGTTGTAAGTGAAGATAAAATCATATCAAATACTTCCAGGTACATTTCTGTTTCCTTTTGAGGAAGAGTATGAAATGTAATTGTTCTTATGAGATAGAAGAGATTGATTTAAATCAACCACTGGTTTAAAAATTATTTATTAGCTCAAATGATACATGAACATACAGTTTCTGTATAACGCTGATGAACAGATACTGTTGTCCAAAATAATGACTGGAGCTCCTGCAACGCTGTGTGATCACACATAGCTTTATGTTTTAAACATCGACATTGTTTATGTCTTTTAAAACCATACAGTGAATCATTCACAGTCCGGATGTGTCTGCTGGGGGCTTCTCAGACACTGAGGTCACAGTGTAGGAGGGAAGGACCCCGCCTGCCCTGGGGGCGCTGTGATATCCTGCAGTTCGGCCCAGGGAGATGTCAGCGAGTTCTGTTCAGAATATGTGATCTCTGAGCTGAAAATAAAAGGGTGTGTTAACTTGGCCAGTGGAAGAATCAGATTCTCTGAGCACCCAGCAGCATTTTCAAAAGCCCTTCAGCAACTGAGAGCTGGTTCTTCCAAAATCTGGACCAACGCAGTGGGGCGAGAACCGGGAACCAGGTTGCTGTGAGAGAGCCGGGCTGGAGGGCTGCACCTGCCGAGTTCTCAGGTCGGCTCACCGCCTGCGCTGCAGTGTGGATGTGGGGAAGGAGAAGCCTAAGAAAAACAGGAGAACAGAGTGGTCCTTATCTGCAGGCAACATGGACAGGACGTGGGCACAGGTGTGTGGCAGGGAGTTATCCAGGACCAATCCCACCTTCTGTCACCCAAGTCAACAAATAGTGCGACTCTTCCTGGAGCTGGAAGACCTGAGCATCAGGAGGGTCGTGTTTGCTGGTTTCAGGGCCTGTGAATGGGGAGTTCGCTGGCACGTGGGCCTCACGGGAAGGGGAGGGTCAGGAGCGCCCATCCCTGTGCGGTCTCCGCATCCCTGCCTGGGGAGACATGCAGGCGCCGTGCTGTGTCTATACGGAACGTGGAGCCTGCAGAAGGCACAGTGTCCAGGGAGGGGCGGGGAACCCCAGGCAGGAAGAAGAGAGAGAGAAACGCCGCTGAGCGGACGGGCCTGGACAACAGCGGGTGTGGGAAGCAGAGCAGCTGAAATCCTCGTCCCCACGTATGTCCAATATTATACAAAGCAATCTGAAAGCTGCGATTATTGATTACTCTATAGAGTTCTAGTCTACCCACTTAGATGAGGAAATTGTGAGGCACATAAAGATTATCCTTCTCGGGAGGAGAGGACCACGGGGACACGATTAGAGATGTTAGCATGTCCGGCTTTCAGTGGAGACTAAACACACCTCGGCTGGGACACGATTAGAGATGTTAGCATGTCCGGCTTTAAGTGGAGACTAAACACACCTTCGCTGCTGCTTCTTAAGTGACTAAGGAGATACTTGTCTAAATTTTATTCTCAACTACCTAAAATACATCTTGGGATAAGTCTCATTACATCTTTTCAAGTGGTTTTTCTCAATATTTTTTAATCTTCATTTTGAATAGCTCAATACTTTATTAATGCACACCACTTCAATTTTAGGAGTACAGAAAAGATTCACATGATCAATAAATTCATTTTTGCTACTTATACGTGAATGGCGGTATCAGAGTGGGCTATGTCAGACTTATAATAACGAAATATACTTAAAGAAGAGGGCCAAATGTTATGCAATTGAGCTGTCACAATGGGGGAAGTTGTATGTAGCACAAAACTACAGTTTTTCTACTTTTAAGTAGTTATGATTAGCCCAATGGTCCAATATAATTTTATAACTCTAATCCCAGTATAAAATACATTATCTCTAAATGCAAGCTTATTAAACTGTATATAATATATTTATCTGTTACGTTACAACAGAAAAATGAAATGCCCTGTGATCTGTATTCTGCAGAATATTTTAATTTATATGAAACATAAATATTTTTAATTCAATTTTTATTTTCTGACTTTCTGCCTCTCTTCCAACAGTGAACTAAATGAACACTACAGTCAGAGGGATTTTCAAGGACTATAATAAAACCCTATTTCATTTCATTTTTTCCCAGACTTTTCTGCTTGTATAATTTCACAATTTTCATAAAAGTTTTTCATAAAAAATTTCATTCACTGGACTGTCATTATTTCCCATTCAAAGCACTGATATGATTTATGAGCAATGCACAACCTTGGCTTTATAAGAGCAGAGGCATAAAGGGCTGCTTTCCTGTCCTGCTGGCAAGGGAGTGAGGCAGCCCATGTCTGGCTTTGGGTCAGCTCTCACTCTTTCTACATGGACAGTCCTCCTGAGATGGTCACCCAGGCTCTTGGGCCTGAATTGCTATGTTTGAATGCAAAAAAAAAAAAAAAAAAAAGCCAGGTATGACATGAAAAATTACCACAAATTATTATAAATCTAATGGCTACCATTACAGGTCACATGTGTCTTAGAGAAATACAAAATAAGCATTTTATTTCTAAACTGGTGTATAGTCTAAGCACTCTGATGCTATTAATACATGCATTCAGTAATTCCATTTGGAATACTGAATTAAATTTTGGGCTTTCCTCCCCCAAAATTTAAAACCAAAAGATATACACATGTGTACTTCACACACATGTATGTACTATATTTATTTACTTATTCATATTTTTATAAAAATAATCTATTCCTAAATATTCCCAACTAATAAAGCCAAATTTTCTTTAAGAGTGTTTGTTTGTTTGTTTTGTTTTTGGATAAGGTAAAGTCTGTTCTTCCAACACAGAGCAGAAGGAATGCAGCCTTGAGTAAAGTTAAGAGCAGGCGTCCTCAGACTACAGCCCACAGGCCACATGCAGCCCGCCCAGGACATTTATCCAGCCCACTGGGTGTTTTTGCTGCCGCTGCCTGTCCTGCTTAGCAGCTGACTCATCCCAGGGCCTGCAGTCCGGCCCTCCAATGATATCTAAAAGACCGAGTTACGCCAAAAACCATGACATCTTTGCTTATCAAATTTATCAAAAGTCATACTCTGCATGTGTCTACAAGGAGTTGATGGAAATGCCAGCCAGGAGAAGT
The DNA here is from genome assembly GCF_000181295.1 of Otolemur garnettii. Lineage (NCBI taxonomy): Eukaryota > Metazoa > Chordata > Mammalia > Primates > Galagidae > Otolemur > Otolemur garnettii. The sequence goes on from NW_003852509.1 coordinate 1,796,659, forward strand.
AAGGCAAAAGTTCTACGCTGAAATATGGAGATTACAAAATCTCGATTTAGTTTTATGTAGAACTTATTTAAATATCTGCTTCCTCTATCTCTATCTACTATCCCATCTATCACCTATCAATATATCTATATATAATCTATGATTTGAATTCTCAAAATAAAAGAAAACCACAGTGTTGTCATGAGTAGTGTGTGACAATCTTTTATGCATTCCTGTGCAAATAGAACACATTTAGATAAAATGTTAAAAAGATAAAGTCGTGTAGGCTGAGGTTACTGTATAAATAATGGCATATTATCAAGTGCTAACATAATGTTAAAATGAGCTTTGGACGGCATTGATGACTAAGCCTTTCTAAGGCAAAGTAACAGATTGCATTACATCAACCTCACCAACTGCACAGCTTAACCAGCAAATATGGTAGGAGAAGTCGGAACCAGGATTAACAACATTCCAGCCCACTTTTTAATGATATTTCTACCAGCAGTTTGAGGAGAGCCATTTGTTTTCTGGGTAAATCATATTCATTGTAACTTCAACTTGTTAAAATAGATTCAGTCAGTACCTGTCTTCATCATAGCTTATAGAAGTAGTGCATACCGGCACATTTGGTAAATTCTGTTGATATTATCATTTCTGTTTTTTTTCTTCTTTAAGTGAACTTTTTTTATATATTGTCACAGGATTATGACATTTCATTCCATCTTTAGTGACACAGGACAGTTTCCTCCTGTGCACCCTGGGATAATAGCAGCACCTTGATCATAAATTCATTTAGATGAAGTGCCCAACTTCAAGCCTGAAGTTGTGGACACTCAGGAAAGGGCAGTCATGATTTTACTCCTGAATAACTTTTAAAAATTGATCAAACTCTCATGCAAAAAGAGAACTCGGAGTATAAGATTCACGGGAGATCCACTTAACATTAGAAATATATATAAAGGGTGCACCTTGGGTTTTTCCAGGGGGACAGGCCCACAGGGAGAGTAAAGGGTCTGGCAGGATTGTGTCTCTTCTCTGCCCTGGGAGCTGCCCTGGCTCCAACTCTCCCGCAGCGATGCAGCCCCACCCCACCAACCTCTGGGTCTTGTATCCACCTTTTCGCTTGATTCTTCCCTCTGGTGGTGGTGCACTTGCTGAGGCTCAGAGTATGAGGGTTGCTTACCATCCCAGACTTGGGCTCCCTGAGGCTCAGAGTATGAGGGCTGCTCACCATCCCAGACTTGGAGACTTCTATCTTTCCTCACTACTGTCATTAGTTTCTGGAACACAGTTCCCAGTGTTTAAGTCCTTGAGTGGTTTCTATGTTTCTAGTGGGACTCAGAATAATTAACGGACATGATCGAATGTGGAATCAGTATGTGTAAGGTTAGGTTAAGGAAGTACCCCAAGCCATAAAGCCTTGGGCAGAGAGACTGACGTTAAAAGATCAAGATTCAGAGACAGACTTTCAGTTCAGGAGTTTCAATATTATTTGCTGAATATGTATTATGCAAGGGAAGGACTGAAAAAAAAGTGAATAAATAATGAGAGTGAGTAAATACTTTTAAAAAATGCAAGAGAAATGCGGCCTGTGTTAAAGATAAACTCAAATGTACAGATTAAAGAGTTAATTAGATATTAGGAAGCGTGAACCTGAGGGTACCCTTTATCAGCTGCAGATAAAATACCAGCAAAAAGCCTGCAGAGTCGGCCTGGGGCCACCGTGACTTGTGGAGTTAAAAGAAGCTGACTGGAGAGATAGTTCAGGAGCCACGTTAACAAGGAAGACAAGGGGCTCGGCGCCTGTGGCTCAACTGGCTAAGGCGCCAGCCACGTACACCTAAGGTGGCGGGTTCGAATCCCCAGCCCGGACCCACCAAACAACAATGACGGCTGCAACCAAAAAATAGCCGGGCGTTGTGGCGGGCGCCTGTGGTCCCAGCTACTTGGGAGGCGGAGGCAAGAGACTCGCTTGAGCCCAGGAGTTGGAGGTTGCTGTGAGCTGTAATGCCATGGCACTCTGCCCAGGGGGACAGCTTGAGGCTCTGTCAAAAAAAAAAAAAAAAAAAAAAAAAAAAACAAGGAAGACAAGGGAGAAATTTCTTCAGGATTGACGGAAAATGAATTTGAGTCTGTAGTTCAAAATAACATTGAACTCAGAAGATATTTTCAGATATTTGCACCCTCAGATGGTACAAACTGGACAAAATACTAGAAAGAATTAAAGAAATACTTAAGGAATCATTGCAGACAACTCAGGCAGGATGGAAAAAAAGCTTCGGATTTTCTAGTTAGGTCTAAATAAATGGAGGCATCATCTAAAAACAATTAGTAACAATCCTGAACCTCGGTGCAATATACTACAAGGAGAAGCAGTGAGGGGACAGTGGGAGGGAAGTCAGTAACATTGTGCAAAGCTTCTCCTCCTGTTAGGGGTTTGGGAACAGCTGTAGACACATAATAATTTCAAAACTTGCAGTAGAGAAATTTAATTTTAAAAATATTAAATTTTAATTACTAGAAAAATAGAAGGTGTGTAATTTTGAAGAGTTTGAAGGAAAAATAAGCCAGAAAAATGAGGGACTTGCATCAATTATAAATGAGGACCCCCAGCAATTCAACCAAACAAGAGTGGAGAAATAACAATCTGAGAAAAAGAAGCCCCAGATATCTACAATTAATCCAGGTGAATCAGCAAAATTCCTCTATCAACTAAACTCTGAAACTGGAGTTAAAACCAAAGTGTGATCAGTGTGACAGAGAGGTGGACACGAGCAGGTGCATGTTCACATTTTTAAATGATTGATATCTTTAGAAATTGGTTAAAAGGGCTGTAAATCAGGGGTAAAAAACATACATTACACAAACACCAATATTAACAAGTCCAGATAACAATATTGATTACAAAGAAAATGGCTTTAAATGAGAAATAGTTAGATAGATAAGTCATGCTTCTGCCTATAATTCTCCAGAAACTGAAATTTGCAGAAGAAGAAAGACAAGGAAATAAAAATATAGGGACTTAACGTTTTTACCATCATGTCTTTCCAGATAGCATGAGCTTCTGAGTTCACTTCACTCCGAAATCCTTCATTTCTAAACATTGTTCAACTTTCCTTAACTCTACACAGTGCACTCAGCTTGTTGTTGAACAAACTTTTCATAGTTATTCTTTTTTTGTAACAAGCTGAAAGTAAATTCAATTTATTTGGGGGTAACAATTATTTAATAACCAATTCTTGACAGAAAATGAATTTACAGTCTGTTTATTTGCAGAAATAAACCAAGTGCTCTGAGTGTGAGAGAACGAAGGCAAACAGACCCTCCAGGGTTTGTCTGGGGGATGGAGAGGAAGTGGGAGATCGGGGCTGGACCCCGGGCAGTTAGAGCCCTGACCCTGCATTCCAAATGTTCTTTTCTGGAAAATGAACATTCTTTGCAAAGCTTCATGGACCAAGAATGTGTAAGGTCACACAGAGAATCTTAATAAAATGTAAAAACAAATTGCATAAGTCAAGTACTCTTCGCATGTTGAAATAAAATGAAAGTTTAGAACAAACATCTCTTCAAGATTTAATATATAAACACATTTAGCACCGCACCTCGCCCCACACTTCTATGTCTTCAAAATATCTTGGCTTAAATAAAAAATACAAATTGAAATCAAAATCCATTTAGAGATAAATGAAAAGTAGTAGACAAGCTATTATATGATATCGAACATTGCCAAAGTAGTTTTTAAAGCAGAATATATAACCTGAAGCAAAGAGAAAGGGAGGCACCTGTGACTCAGAGGGGTAGGGTCCTGGCCCCAAATACCGGAGGTGGTGGGTTCAAACCTGGCCCTGGCCAAAAGAGAGAGAGAGAGAGAGGAAAGGAAATAGAGAGAATATGAAAATAAATCATCTAAGTGCTGTTACAAATCCATGAGCATAAAATAATATCAAAGGAAATAGGAAGGCAAATAAAAGTAAAAATTAAATTTCTACTTTTTAAATTAATTTTTAAAAGCAACCAAAATTTGAAAGATCAAAGCTTATTCTTTAAGAAAACACAGCTTAGCCAAAATAAATCAAAGACATATAGAGAAGTCAAGGTCCCAGTGTCCTTGATGTTGAAAAAGTTATTGAAAAGTGATACCTAAATAAACAAATAGTTTTACAGTTTTTAAAGCAACATTTTTAGAAAAAGACATTCTTTTTTGTTACATAGATTTTTCTTGGTCTTTGAAAAAAATAAGAACAATGGAATGTGACTTGTCTTTCTAGATAACATCACGTAATAATAAAAAAGTAGAAAGTCTTACTACATGTCATTAGCTCTAAAAATAACAAATTTATTAAAGAACCTGGTTCTGGTAGTTCAGAACCAGTCTCAAAGGAACATGTGAATCTCACCTAAGATATGGGCAACAATTCAAATCAGTGAAGAAAAAAAAAAGATGTTTAATAAAAACTGTTGGCAAATTAGCCTATCTTATCAGGAAATAACGTAATTTATGTAAATATATGATACCATTTACAAAATAATTGTCATCTATACCAAAGAGGAAAACATAAAATTATTATCAAAGTCCTTGGAGAAAATAAATGTGCAATTTTATAGTATTTTAATGGGGAGTCTTTTAAAGGCAAGACATAAAACTTAAAGCCACAAAAATAATATTCGACTACATATCTAACAACAATATTAAGAACATTTTCATATTAACAAATGCATATTAAACAAAGTTAAAAACAAATGACTGAGAAAAATATTTTAAAATACATGATGAATGAACCTACAGAATTTATAAACTGTGTCCATACTTCAAGAAAAAATTAATTAGGAATGTTTGGAAAACAGCTAATCAGACAAGTGAAAGAAAGAAACACAGACAACCAGCAAAATATTCTAGGGAGGTGATAACCCTGATTACAGGCAAAGAGAGGCAAATTCAGACAACACAAAGTGCATTTCCCCCGTTGCCCTGAAAAAATTAGAAAGAGACATAATATACAATGTTAATATACAATGCAATATACAATGTTAATATGCAATGTTAATATGCAATGTTAATATACAATGCAATATACAATGTTAATATGCAATGCAATATACAATGTT
>NW_003852509.1:1801871-1821943 GCF_000181295.1 Otolemur garnettii
ATGTTAATATACAATGCAATATACAATGTTAATATGCAATGTTAATATACAATGCAATATACAATGTTAATATGCAATGTTAATATACAATGCAACCTGCCTAGAAACTAAATGTGGGGAGAATACACGGGGGGATAGTTGAGACAGCATCAGTTTTTGGAAGTTAATCTGATAGCAACAATGTGAACTTGAAATGAAGATATATTACAACAAGCCACTTTATTCCTAGGAAATCTTACACAATATGCCCATGTTCATTCAAACGTAGTGTGCAAAATATATTCACTTCATTAATATTTTTATAGAACAAGATAGAACAATATAATGGCTCTTAATAGGGGAACTATTAAATAAACTCAGATACATTTATACCATGGTGTTGCATTAGTGCAACTTAAAGTATACACTATTATTGGATAATAGTAATAATTAAAAGAAGAAAGTGAAAATATTCAAAATGATGTATCAATAACTACCAAGAATTTATGTAAATGCATAGGAAATATGTTTGAAAAAGAGAACACAAGAAGGTTAAATGTTCACCTCCAGGGAGAGAAGGGGCGTTAGGGCGGGTAGGACAGTCAATAATGAACAACTTTCACTTTTTTCTTTTCATGTTTCTGTATTGACTTTTTTTTTTTTTTTTTTTTTTTCTTTTTGGCCGCGCTGGGTTTGAACCTGCCACCTCTGGCATATGGGACTGCCGACCTATCTTTTGGGCCACAGGCGCCACCCTTCTGTATTGACTTTTTAAAGTATTTAGACAAAATCTAATGCCAGTATAGGTACTGTGACCCTTAATAGTCCTGGTATCTTTGCAAGTATTTGGGAAGACCCAGAGTTGCTAACAATACAGTCTGTCTAACTCACATGCAGTAGTGGGACCAGATCTGTGTTAACCTCAGGATCTGGGGGGCCCCTCCTTCCTACTCACACCACTTTTCTTTCTGTGGGTGTAATAATGGGCTTCCTCACATAAATATCAACTTTCAGTATATGTGATTGATTTCTTTTCAAAATAAAAGGAGTCCTGGCTACACAGGCCTCTTCTCATTGTAGAAAAGCAATATTCCCAGGCAGTGTGTTTTAATGCCTCAGAAAGATCTTGAAAAGTCGTTTCAAATGTGTCTGAGTCAAACTACTTTGTTCAAAATCCAGGTGAGAGAAATAAGAAATTCTCCTGTGACAGCGAGAATAGCAAGTTGTATTTCTTCACACACCCCACACCGTCTCCTGACTCAGAGAGTGTTTATTTCTACGTATGGTGGTATGAGTGTGCTTCCCATTACGGGGCGTAAAGTCTGTTTCATCCCTACCTCTTCGGAAATTCATGTCTCTGAAAGCCATCTTCTTATTTCTTCTTCCTGTGATAACTTACCATCGGCTTATTTGCTAACATAGGATGTAAAAGAGCGAGTGTTGACTTTACAATAAATGGGGGTATAAGATTGTGTCTACACAAATAATGTAAATGCATTTGATTGAGTTTGACTTCATGGCTTGCTAAATAATTGCTTCACTGAAATAACTGTGAGTTTTAGGTGACAATTTGTTCCTTTCTTTCTTTCTCTTTCTTTCCTTCCTTCCTTCCTTCCTTCTTTTTTTCTTTCTTTTTTTTTTTTTAAAGAAACTATTAAAGTGGATTGTATGAATTGATAGAAGTCCTTAAGGAACTATACAGCGTTTCCAATTTCAAGAAGTTTGGACAAAATACCCCATGATGTGCTTGAGACATTTCCTAAAAGAGATAAAAAATATCAAGAGAATATGCCTAGAAAATAAATATTTGTATGATGTACTATTGTCTGAATAATTATTTATTCATTGTAAAGTATATAATTGTAAAACCAATGTAAACCTAAGTCATATTCACACAGTCAGATGAATTAAAACATTGAAAAATCAAATTACGGTGCCTGTGGCTCAAAGGAGTAGGGCGCCAGCCCCATATGCCAGAGGTGGTGGGTTCAAACCCAACCCTGGCCAAAAACTGCAAAAAAAAAAAAAAAATCAAATTACAAACCTCAAGTATTATGTTAAGGAATTTATACTTAGAGAATAAAAATGCTTTTGGCTAAAGAAATTTGCTCCAATAAAACTCAATCTTCTGAGTAAGTTTACACTGTTACCTTAGTGTTTTAGCTTTTAATGTTATTCTTGTTTTACTTAAGGACAAAGAGATAATTATAATTATTTGTGTTTTAAAACATAAATATCGTATTATTTTCTTATTTACAAATCTTGCTTGCTGTCTACCACATCCAGTCACACTACTCACCGTAACCGTGGCCTCTGTCTTCACAGCCTGGTCTCTTGCACCTGCTCTCACACCCCTGGCCGGCATCCCCACCCTGCTCTCCCTGTGTGTGGCTGCCTCCCCACACTTGTGCTTCCCTCTGCCGGGAGCTTCGCTATTCTCTGGGGTGTCTCCTCTGTGCCTTCTCATCCTTTGAGGCTCTGGGACAGACCAACAATTCCTTCTCTTCACTGATTTTCATTTTCACATAAGGGGGATAAATTCAAGCTGTGACAAAATCCACAAATTTGCTGTGGTTGTTAACTACATGGGACTCACCTTAAAAAATAACAGAAGTGCTGTTGGAAACATGCTAGGGATTTCATTAACTTCCAGTGATAATTACGAGCCCTTTTTGCATTCTGAATTATTTATAGGACCCTTTAATTAATGGTTTAATGTTTTAGAAAAATATAAACTCCCCGAAGCAAGAGAATAATATTTCAAGAAATAATTCTATACCATCCTCTCTCCATATCACTGTGCAAAGGACACTTCTAAAATGTATTTCTCCTTTTAGAATTATTAACATTTTAAAATATTGTAGAGGTACAAATGTTTTTCATTACGAGGATGTTTTTGTAGTAGTTGAGATAGGGTTGGAGTGTCTGTCACCCATGTGGTGTCCACTGTACCCACCAGGCTTTGCCCAGTCCCCTTGACCTCCTCTTCCCTCACTGGTTTCCACTGAGTCTTACTCCCTTCTGTGCATCTGTGGCTCATCAGTCAGTTCCAAATGAATAGCGAGTACCTGGGTGTTTGTTCTTCCATTCTTTAGACCTAAGGATAATGGTCTCAGTTCCATCCAGATTGTTGCAAAAGGCATCAATTTATTCTTCTTCAGCACTGAGTAGTATTTCATCCTTTGTAAGAAAATTTTGTTAATGCACTCATGAGTTGGGAGACACTTGGGTTGATTCTATAGTTTTGCAACTGTGAATGGTGCTACAATAAACATTTGAGTGCAGGTGTCTGTGTGATAAAATCATTTCTTTTCCTTTAGGCAGATACCTACTAGTCAGATTTCTAGATCAAATGGTCAGGCCTACTTTTAATTCTTTGAAGAATTTCCATACTATTTCCTACAGGAATTTTACCAATTTGCAGTCCCACCAACAGTGAATAAATGTGCCCTTCTCTTTGCATCCACGCCAGCATCTGTTGTTTTTGGAACTTTAGATAGAAGCCATTATAACGGGCAAGTTGATATCTCACTGTGGTTATAATTTGCCTGTCCCTGGTGTTTAGTGACCTTGAACATTTTTTTCATGGTTATTGGTCATTTGCAAGCAAATCAGCAACATTAAAAAGTGGACTTAAATGTATTTATAATATTTGCTGGAAAATAAAAGATACACTTAATGGTATGGTCTTAGGTGTCTGTCAGACTGGATGCCTGTGACAGGGAGGTGAGTATTTTGCCGTGCTCTCTGGGAAGAGTGGACTCTCGTGCCCGCAGTGCTGTGAACATGCTCCATGATGCACTATTAATTTCCACCTTTCTTCACCTTGCCATGACTTTTTAGTTTTTTTTGAAGATCACCTCCAAAACAAACTAATCACTCTAAAATAATTTTCTTAAACTTCACTTCCGAAAAAAAAAAGCCAAAGCACAGACATAACATTGATGGGCTATCTCCCCGGACGATGGCAGCATTCTATAGGGATTAAATGGTTTATTGATGCTGGGGTGGGATCGTGACAGGTGACATTTCTTAACAGGGTTATTAGCGCACACATGCATGGGTCTGGACTTCAGTGTGTCTGTAGGGAGTTGGCTCTGTTTCCAAATATATATGAGGAAAACTTCCTTGTTCATGATCCTTTTTATTCCTGGGTTGGTTACAACGGTTTGGTTGTTTATACATTTTCACTTAAAGGCACAGAAGATGTGTCTATTAGTCACAAGGTTTGAGCCACCAAATCACAAGGGCTGTGATTTGTACAGGCGTGACTGTATCTTTTAAAGTGTAAACACTGATAAGAGGACAGTAGATGATGTGATGATGCCCGCATCGGTGAAAAACCCTCTTCAGTTCAGGTTGAGAAAACCTTCACAGGGCTTTCTCACTGAGTGGGCATGGGTTGGGGTGTTCGGCACACCTCACCTTTTGTGTGTGGGACATGGGGTCGCCCCTCCCCCCTCCCCCGCAGGTCCTTTAAGGCCTGTGGAGCTGGTGGCGATTGATTGAAGTGAGAGGTAAAGACACAGGCCCTGTAGAGTAGAATTCTTAAAGGTGGGAAACACAGGGGTATCACTCCTTAGTGGGGTTTGGCATGGGCTCCCGAGTGTTTGTTTTACTTAGTTTTTATTGAAGGATATTTCCTCATTAGCCCAGAGGGTAAGTTGAGGAAAACAACAAAAATGTCAGCAGTTTCTCTGAGCAAGTGTGTGAGCTTCCATGTTTCTATCACCATTAAGGTTAAGGGTCTGAGTCAGTGGCTCTCAACTTGTGAGTTGAGACCCACAGGAACCGTATTAAAGGGCCGCAGCATTAGGAAGGCTGAGAACCACTCTGAACAGTCCTGAGAAATCTGAAACCTGAGCCTCGTGTGGGGGCAGGCTCTTGTCCATGGTCACACACATAGATTTTTTAGAGGGGGTTTAATCCCCACTAGTTCACTGTGGAGTAAAGCGCCACCGGCATCAGTCTCCTCTGGAGAATCGTGGGACAGAGGACTGTTCCTCTGACCTTCACCACAGAGGTCTCTTCCTCTGTTGATGAAGGGACATTACCTCCCTTATCCAGCTGTCTTCTTGATCTCTGTCCTGGCCAAATACAAATCCCTGTCATGGGTATTTGTTTTGGCTCTTGACTGGTCAGGAGATGGTCTGGTTAATCTTTTTTTTTTTTTTGCGGTTTCTGGCCGGGGTTGGGTTTGAACCCATCATCTCTTCTCTGGCATGGGGCCGGTGCCCTACTCCTTTGAGCCACAGGTGCCGCCCTGGTCTGGTTAATCTTTTTACTCTGACCTTATACACGATTTTCTTTATGGCCATTATTTCTTCAAAATGTTCACAGACCCAATGGAGGTGTTTATAAACTATATCCCCTATAGGCCAGTCTTTTAAAAAATAAAAAAATAATTGTTCAGATAAACATCTAATGTTTAGTTTAGCTAACCTGTTTTTATTTCGCCTTCTTCAACTTATTTTTCTGTTTTTCACTTTTACCGAGCACGTTTTCCTTTGCCAAAAATCGGGTCTTCAGTCCCCATTCTGCCCACAATAACCACCAGAGGGGCTCTACCTAACAAAATTAAACATTTTAACCTGGTTATTTGTACCATCACATTAACCGGAAATAAATTTATTTTAGAAATACATGAAGTATAAGCACATAGCCAATTTCACCTTTGAAGATAACGTGGCCATGATTCTGGATGGTTTTACTTATTTTTTTTCTGTAGCTCCTTATGATAAAGAAATACAATTTATTTTAACCCACACTAATATAGAATTTTAAATACAATAGATAATATTTGTAGTTTAGTATTATTCACAATAACAGAGACAAATTGGGACTTTCATGTACACCCCTTTAGATCTGGTCTCACGTTTAATTCCACTTCATTTCACTCTCATTCAAGGGCCATTGTCAGTTGGTAAAAATTAGAGTTCAAATTTTGAGATGTCACAAATAATGGATGATAGAAAGAAACCCATAACATTTTTATAAATAAATATCAATAAGTACCAAATCTGAAATATAGAACTGTTCAAAACTAATCTCTAAAGATGGAGGATGATTTTTATTTTCTGAGAGCATATTCAATCTTTGTATTATACTTTTGATATTTCATTTTTTAATTGACAGAAAGTTATATCATATGGAGTAATGTGTTTGTGTGTATGGAATTAATAGAAAACTAACCTCCTCAAAATAATGTGCACTTTGCCTTTTGGTTTATCTTTTCCTACAATTCAGAGAATAGCTTCTTATTCTAAACTTCTATTACTTGAACTAATTTACAGCTGGGGAAAAAAATAAAACACTCCCATAAAACAGAAATGACTCCAAATGTAAACTGGTGCAGTCAGCATACAGGAAAGAGGTCACCATTATTGTCTTAGAAATTAGCACAGGAAGAAACCACACAAATGTAACCATTCCTGAAATACAAAATGTTTCATTGTACAATTCCTAAATAATCAATTGTGAACTGGTTTTCTAAGTTAAAAAACAAGGATATTATATGAATAAGCACCTTTGCACCATTAGAATTGTGGAAGCATTGAAGTATGATGGTTTGTTTAAATGATTGCACATAGCCTAGTAAAAATAAAAGTAAATAAAAAATAAGCATAGAAATTATCAAATGGTTCTTAATTTGTATGAAATAAAGATCTTTTCCCAAACAGGCCACTCATATCACTCTGACACTGTGTTCTGTATTGCAGAGATGTGTGGATTCTTGCACAATCTTTTTCTAATAGATTCTAAACAGATTACATTGCCTGTGAATGATAATCCCTTTAAAGAAGGAGCATTTGCAACATATGAATTATCCTGTCCTGGAGGCTAAAATTCTATCACAGTAACAGAGGACCGACAGACTGAGTCCCTAAAGTGGCCTATGTGTTTGGTTAAATTCATGTTATCACTCGGCGGGACACTAGGCCCAGCATCCATTTCTGCTCCTTAATTTTACTATTCTTCAAACCAAGCTGAATTCAATGTACATTTTTTTTGGCAAACATACTATGTGCTATTTTTCTAAAGGAGATGAATGAGGTTATTTTATTCTACTGAAATTTTAACTTTTTACTGTATATTATAATAACAATGATCTTATTGAAAAAAATAAAAAAATAGCATCTCTGATTAATGGAGTAAATTATTTAAATTGTTGGAAGAAGACTATTTTGATTTAATGATTATCACTCGATCACTCTCACACGTTATTTGACTGGGTTGATAGATACGTGTATACACTGCTGTTTGTGTGTTTACATACAAAAATCATTTCTTCTGAGACATCCAGAACCTCTACGATTGTAGTCACTCAAGTGCATGTCAAATATATATGTTTGTGAGCGTTTATCTCAGTGTCTCAGCTCTGCTGAAGTTTGTGCTGTTTAGCTTTATCAGATCTTTTTCTGCCTAATTTCTCTTTTGTTGCCAATCACATCCTATTGCAAGCATCTTAAGTTACAGTACAGGGCCGCACCCACTGTGGATCCCGGCGCAACAGCTACGCTTGTGCTTGAGTTGAACAGTAGATGGCGCTAGACAAATGCCGGAGCTTCACCTGGCGTTGCTCAAGTGCAACTCACTGCGTCAGGACAGATGTCAAATGGCTTTACCATCTAATTCGTACCTAGCATAAAGCCTATGTTTGATACTTTACTCTGGAGAAATAATAGGTTTGGTGAAAGAAAATAAGTCACTTGTCAATTCCAAAATATTAAATTGCTGTCCCATATTACTAGGCCAGATCATAGTCTCAATGAGCTGGTGTGTTGTCAGATGACTTATGTCTGAAATGTGTTCATTTATATTTCTTATGCTTATCTTAATCCTGAGTTTTTAAGCACTACTTTATAGAGAAAATACACAAGAATCCGTCAACATCTGTAGGCAGAGCATGTATCATAATACAATGAGGGCAGAAGAGCATCAGTGCTTGCTCTGAATTCTAAAGACCAGAGAAGATTTTCCAAGAGAAAGAAAGAAAGAAAAAAGAAAGAGGATAATAGAGGGAGGGAGGAGATGAAAGAAATAGGGAATGGAAGGAAGAAAATAAGAAAGAGGAAAGAAAAAATAATGAAGAAAGAAAAAATATTTTGTAAAAATATTTACTTACTAAAATTTTCTATAAATCATGAAATCAATATGCCTACTGAGTATGCCTAAAATATTATCTCTGTATATTCGATATAGCAGATAGAGTATAGTATAAATATTATAATATGCATGTGAAACAAATAGACATATATAAACACATATGTATAAACATGTATGAAGGAATTAAGACTTGATAGAGTTCTAAAATCAGTAAGATCAGTACGAGCTAGTCTACAAGGTGAAATGAGCCATTGGCAGGAAGTCATTCCCATTGTCCCCTTTTTCTTATTTTTAATTAATAAATGCTGATAATCAGAGTAAAGAAGTGATAAACAAGTAAAAATAATGTTAGATTGTAGGAGGCAATTTCAGATTATATTGTTTCCTTAAAACCATGGCCATTTAAACTGTGGCTGCCTTGATGCCACACGAGTCACAGTGTTCATGGTTGTTCTAGGATATTTGGAAAATGAAAAAGGTTTCTGTTAGCGACTCAGTTGTGGAATCTGACAGAAAAGGCCTTATGCTGGGCCTGCCTATATTAGCACTTAAGGACAAAAATAAATGAATAGATAGCTAGATGATAGATAGATAGATAGACAGACAGACAGATAGATGATAGATAGATTGACGGAGAGATAGATAGATGATTGATTGACAGATAGCTAGATGATAGATAGCTAGATGATAGATAGATAGACAGATAGATAGATGATAGCTATATGGGTGATAGATCAATCATGAAATTACAACACCCACACCAGTTGTTTAACCCTAAACGAGATTGGACATTTACCCCTTAACTGAACCCATTTATTTTATTGTCTCCTTCTATTTTTCTTTCTCTTTCTTTCTATTCACCTTATCTGAATGCCGTAGCTATGCCAAAAATTATTCATCTAGACAATCATTTATAAAGTATAATTTAAACCATTTATAGAAAACACCCTCTGTGGACGTTCCAGCTTTCACCTCCAGTTTCTGTCCATAAAGTGGGTGCCCCATCTTTATCTCAGTTGTGAACTCCTAAAGTCCAGCCTGTGTTTTGATTCCTTTGTTGTAGCATGTTCACTGTATGGTCATTTAGTGTTTGTTGAATGGATGAATGGAAAGATGATGAATAAATGAATGAGATTACAGCTCCCTCATAAGAGGTTCTAACCCTAAAAAGGTTGAATCCTTCCTCGTCAGCAACTTTGAGGTACAATAGTTCCTGAGATGCTGCTAAGACAGAAAACAAAGCTCAATCATTTCTAGCCCCACTGAGGTTGCCCTCAAGAAAAAGAAGTTTTTTCTCAAAATTGTTATCAAGAAGTAAAAAAATCTATGGAGTCAGAACTAAAGTTTTCTTTGATTTCCTGCTGAGGGTCCTATAATCACTTTTTATCATTACATGGCATGTGAAGGGGCACACGCAACCACAGACACAGACACGGACATGGACACGGACACGGACACAGACATGACACGGATACGGACATGGACACAGACACAGACATGACATGGACATGGACACAGACAGACATGGACACGGACATGGACATGAACCATGGACACGGACACGGACACGGACACAGACACAGACACGGACATGAACCACAGACACGGACACAGGCACAGACACACACACAGACACGGACACAGACAGACATGGACACGGACATGGACACGGACACGGACACAGACAGACACGGACACAGGCACAGACACAGACATGGACACAGACACGGACACGAACCAGAGACATGGACATGGATACAGACAAGGACACAAACCATGGACAGAGACACAGACATGGACATGAACACTGACAGGGACACAGACCGCCAATTGTTTGGAATTGATCTAAACATGCAAAGGAAAGAAAAAGGTGTTTTTTGGCTAATTACTAAGAAGTTTTGATCTCAGTAAATTTCAACCTATACAAAATTCCCACAACTCAAGTACAATTATTAAATCTTGGCCCTTCATTTTTGCATCTGAATTCCTTTTTTCAGTAAGTCAGCATGACACATCATTCCATGGATTCAAACATTATCTGTCAAATGGCTGGATGGTGGAAACCATTCTCTATGTGTACGGATATCAGTGAAAACAAATATTGTGTACACTATGAAATACAACACAAAACACAGTTACAAACACACAATGTTCATTCTCGATCACACCTCAGTAATTCTGGAAATGAAATTAAATACACCTTAAAGTTTTAGTTATCATATGAAAAAGTTACAGCACTACCCTGATATTACCCAGTAACATCATCCAGTATCCAGTAAGTATTCAGCTTTCAATTAATTTCATAACAGGAGAAAGAATGAGCACACGAGATTTGATGATGAGAAACAAAGGAACTATCAATTGCATATCATATGATATGGTGTAAGCCAACAGCGATCAAATGTAAAACCACCGGAAAACACAGAATCTCTTTTCCTTCTCACGCTCTTGGAATGTTTTTCAAAAAATGTATGATCTAAGGGTAAGGTTTGAAAAGAGGGAAAATAAGCTACCACACAATAGCATGAACTGTTCAAATTGTGCGTTGAACTGCCCTTTCAGATTTTTGGTAGATTCATTAATATTTGATTTCAGTATTAAGTTTGTGTTTTTTAATTAAATCATAAAGAGGTAGATCATGTATACATTGATGCATTTATGGGGTACAATGTGCTGATTTCATATACAGTTTGGAATGCTTACATCATACTGGTTAATTTATCCCTCACCTCATTTACATAATTATTGTTAAGACATTTCTACTCTATACTTAATAGATGTGACATATACCCTTGCATTATGCACCATAGGTGTGATCCCACCATTCACCCTCCCTTGATCTGGCCTCCCCTCCCTTCCCCCTCCCTCCTTCATCCTGGGCCATAGTTGTGATCTATTCTTCATATGAAAGTGTGAGTGATTGTAAATTGGTTTCATAATAGTACTGAGTACATTGGATACTTTTTCCTCCAGTCTTGAGATACTTTACTAAGTAGGATATGTTCCAACTCCACCACTGTCATACTTTAAAGATCTGGAAAAAATAGCACTTTGCTTTATATGGAACCAGAAAAAACCTTGAATGGTCAAGACTTTACTCAGAAATAAAAACAAACCAGGAGGAATCATGCTACCAAACTTCAGACTATACTGTAGATTGATAGTGATCAAAACAGCATGGTACTGGCACACAAATAGAGAGGAAGATGTATGGAACAGAATAGAGAACCAACAGATGAACCCAGACACTTACTGTGATTTGATCTTTGATAAGCCCATCAAAAATATAAACTGGGGGAAAGACTCCCTATTTAACAAATGGTGCTGGGAGAACTGGCTGGTGACTTGTAGAAGACTGAAACTGGACCCCACGTTTCAGTATTAAGTTTTTAAGAAGAGTTGTTTTGTCTATGCTAATGTTATGAATTTCTAATTGTTTCATGAAAACCATTTGATCTTTGTCTTACCAAAAAATAATAAAAGTAAAATAAAACAAAACACCAATATGTTGGATTCTTAGGGAGACTATTCCTTTTATAGATACACAGGCTTTGGTTTAACCTGGTTACGTTCACATGCAAATTCCTCCAGGTGTCCCAGGGGGAAACGCCACTGTACTAAGACTCATGGTGTTAATTTTTCAGGGTTGAAAATACCTGTTGAGCTTTTGAAATTCCATTTATATCAATACACATAACCAGAGGCATCTGAAAATCTCAATCTATGAAAGAAACAAGCCAGTACATTGGAGAGGAAATTTAGAATTTCCTGAAACAATGTATTACTTTATTTAACCTTCTCAAAAATAATCTGAAATTAGTATATAATCATCAGTATTTAGCAGGGAAACTAACTGATATAATGTATGATTTTTTTTTTCATACAAGAATTTTTATGTTTTGCAATTTGTGCAGTCTTACGGATTTGATGGTGACTAGCTTCAAATCTAGAGCAGAGCCACCATAGCTGACCATCTCCCTACGTCAATTGCCTCCTTAAGTTGACCTGTTATAGACCAGACCTGCACCACATGTATATATCAGTACAGTGGCCTAGTTCCTTAAGTTCACTACCTCTGTATGTTGACCTTTGTGTGGTCAACTTACATGATAGGTGTTCAATAATAACAGTAAGAAGAATGACAGTATTAGCACTAATATTAAAATAATATGAATAATAAAACTGTTACACAAAGTAGGGTCAAGCATTTTCTAACAATTTGCATATAGTAATTTTTTATTATTGTATTAATCCATCATTTCCTATTTTGCAGATAAAGAAACTATAGAAGCTTTTGTATAAGAACTTGAATAGACATTTTGTGTAAGAGCATCTTGAGATGGTCCTTACTGCTGCTTCTCTGTGTCAAAGAAACAAAGTAAAGGACGGGGGAAGGCAGTGGTTTGCAGGAGCTGCTTAGACATTTAGTGATTTTCAAAATTAAATGTAAAGAATCTAGAAAACACATGAAGCTATCTAAGGCGTTTGTGTAAACACACACATACATGTATTTGTGTGTGCCTGTTTCAGAGGTAGTGAAGTCTTAGCTGAAGAACCCCACTTTGTCTATGACACGTATTTGCTATGTAATAATGTGATGACGTGAGAATTACTGAAACTATGCCAGATGTTGCCAAGTGTATTGAATAAGTACCCTTATTACATTGATCACAGTCCACTGATCTTTAAGCAACTTACTAACCGAGTGCATTGATCATTAGGACACCATTCCGCTCAAGAACTGACATGCACACAGATCATGACATTACAACATACAACTGTCCTCAGCACCTTCATTATATTTCCAAGGCTGCATATTTACATAATAAAGTTAAGGGTGGGAGATAGAAGATGAAGCATCTATAGCACACCCAAATTGTGGCCTCCTTGAGACCATTAATTGCAATTTGCACATGCAAATTTTATATCTATCTATCTATCTATCTATCTATCTATCTATCTATCTCAGAGTTTGGTTTAGATAGAAAGGGTGTGAACCTTCCTTAACTGATTCTTACAAATAACTATACTTAGTGAAACATCTTTATTTATATAGGATACACTTAGGTTCTGCATTTTAGCTCTACTTCTCAAATAATTAAGTGTTGGTCAACTATGTCAAGAGCAAAGAAGTTAATTAAATGCTCTTCTGAGACAAGATATAAACAGTGGGGCAGTTAATTTCCGAGAAGCAAATTGATGAGTAGGGAGTATTCATCAATTTGCCAACTGTTTGACAACCCCCAAATTTTCCCGTTTTATTAGCCTGGCAAATGATTAGGAAAGTGTACAAAAAAAATCTACTCTAACAATGGTTAAATAAATAGTGAAAATAAACAGTATGTGTGCAGTTGATATTCCAAAGGTCATTTTGTTTTCTTAAAGTCCAAGCACAAAATTATTTCCTGGAAGGTTTATTCTGAACAAAAAGTGAATAAAATAAATTGAGCAACTGAAGCTTTCAGAAAACCGATGATTAGTAATAAGCCCAGCAACTGAAATCTGCACAGTATTCAAGCGTGATCCACATTAAGGCATGAGGGTGGCGGGATGCATGGGCTCTGTGCTGATGGTGAAGTCGCTAGCACAAGACCCCAGGGAAGGGAAGAGCTGCCTGGTTGAAATAGACTTTTGCTTTTCACCCGTTACATTATGTTCATAATAATTAAATAGAAAATGACTTTGGAAGTTTGACTTTGAAAATTATTTTTCATGTTAAAACTTGTCTTTTATTTATTTCTTTGTAAATCTGGTAAGGAAAAAGAGCATTGGCAGTAAATGTCTGAACCCTTGTTTCCGTTTCTGACTCAGTTACACAGAAGCTCTGTGCCATTGGGGAAGGAGCTCAGCCTCTCTGGGCCTCTATTTACATAGAAGTGCATAAGTTCATAGTACTCGTTTGGCGAGGATTAAAGCACCTGGCATGAAGTACATGTTAAAAAAAAAAATTTAAAAAAAAGGGAACAATAGAACAGATGAACTTCTCTTCTCAAGATTGTCTTAGAGAAACACTTCCAGAAATGCTACAGACAGAGGTTGCTCTGCAGAGACAGTAGTTGCTGTTTTCTTGTTCTGTTAGTTTGAAAACAAGTCCCTCCAGAAGTGAACAGATCACGGGATCTATACAGTATTTGCAATGTGACTAAATACTGAAGAAAGTGAAGCGATTTAATGTGAATTTGGAGGAAGCTTGGTAAATTCAGTCTTTGTAGAAAGCTTTTCATTTTAAAGGAAATCATGGTCATCAACCCCTAAACTGATGTCATAAACTTGGTATTTAGTGTGACATAATTCGAGCCCCTCTGAATCGGCAGTGCGGCTGGATCACCGTTATTGATGGCCCACCCAGACCTAGACCATTAAGGTGTCAAAAATGAAGAGACTTAAAATGACATAATACCAGCCCTTTAAATGTAGAGGTTGCTGTTAGGTTACATCTCAAAGATTTCTTGTGTAAATGTACAATGACATAAATACATTTTTCAAAAGAATTCTCAAGATATCTATATAGGAAAATTAAAACTCTTCACTGATTTTCTTTCAAACTCATGATTAAATTTAGTTAAAATTAAATGGAAAAATATCTCCTAAAATGCATAAAAATGAAGACTCATTTTTACAGTAGGGCCTTTTAACTGCTGGTCAATAAATAGATTGGTCTTTTATTTTTGATTAGGGGAGAGCGTTCCTCTTTTGTGTCAAGGTAGTGTACACAGATTTTGCATCAGAGCAACCAGGGCTTCTGGGCAGTCTCTCCCCCCACCCCGTGGAGTGTAACCAGAAGGAGGTGACGCTGGACGTACGTCATGGGGCCTGAGTGTCACTCACAGCAACGGAAACTGCTCTGTTGGAGTATTGGGGAAATGAGCAATGTTCTTCCCTAAATGATTCTATACTAAGTTGTATCATTTTTAAAATGGGGAAAATATTGAAGTTGTATGTTTATAAATAAATAAAGTCATCAGTTAAAGACATAAAGGAAATAGACTCACTGATTTTAGCCTTTGATTTATTGTAATGAATTAAAAGAATTAAATATTTTTAAAACAGTGTGTATATATGATTTTAAGATCACTAGAGCAGAGGTTTGTGTAACTACCAATAGTTTAATTTTCTAAATCAGGGGCTTATATGAGAGAATCATTTTAATGCATGACATGAAAATAAAAAAAAATCAGATGGGTTACGTAAAATGTTAAGAAAGTTTGAATTTTAAAGTGTTAGCCTAAATTTTTAAAATTAAATATATAACTAATAATACACACATTTATAAGTATATATAATTGTAAGGTAATATTTATTAATAAATATGCCTTTCAGAAATACCAGTGTATTCTGGACAGTGGTATGTATGTATATATATATGTATGTGTGTGAGAGAGTGTGTGTGTGTGTGTGTGTGCTCACAGGGGTAAATAAAATCTGATATTTTAAGAATAGCAGGCCAACTATTTTAAATGATGTATGCATTGAAAATATCACAGAAAATGCAAACATTAGTTTTTTTTAGCAAATGTATAAAAATAATCCAATCTTTATTGTTCATATGGGAATGATTCACTGACATGTTTTTAGACCATTGATGGTTTATACAGAGAACTTTATTTAACCTGTCACTGGAACTCCTATGATTTCCTTGTTGGTGTCCATTAAATAAAATTTTAAAATTAATGAAACTGATAACTATGATGATAATTCAAAATAAATATAATTATTAACTTTAGCAAAACATAAAATTATGATGATAACTCCCTCCATTAAAAGTCACACATGCAAAAACTAAATATAGGTAAAACCATGTTTTAGATTTTCTGAGCAATGATTTCTGCCCATTAGACAATTAAAATGTACAGATAATACAGTAAAGAAGAAATGTATCTTAAACACCTGAAAGACAAAAACGTCTTTACTTATTTTTTTATTTACACTCTATATGTCATGAATTTTTGGTAATCACTTTTTAGCTTCGAGTTATATTTGCATGTGTTTGTGTCTGTATTTGTGTATTCCTAAAAATGGTAGATTTTATTTTTGGATCCTTTAATACTAACTTGAAATTCAACCTGTTTGTGTTCATATTATTATTTGAGATATCAGAGGAAAATCCACAAAATGATTGATTTAATAAAATATACCAAGGCAAAGTTTCAAATTATAATTATATAGACTCAACTTTATAATTACAATAGCATTGTAGAAGGAAAGAATTAATGGTGCATGAAATATAAATGCTATTAATATAAAGCATGATATTTTTACCAAATATAGATATGTATTGAATCAAATATAAGCTATTTTTGAATAATGCCTTGACATTTATTTTAGGATTTATTTATAAAGAAAAGTAACATTTTCACTTTCTCTTTGATTTTATTTTAATTCATACCATGAATTATTTTAGAAAGGCAGTTTTAAATCAAAGAAGTGTTTATATATATGTGTGAGTGGGTATGTGTGTACACACATACATATATATAATTTCATTTTATCCAAAAAGATTTACATATTTTACTTAAATTTATGTCGATGAAAGAAAATATATAAAAATAGCCTTCTCATCAAAAACACAAATTGCATTGTGTATGGTTGTTGTGACTTCTAAGGCCCTGGTCTCGGTCGCTGCAGGAAGGAACCAGGCGTGTTGTGGATTAGAAGTACAAACTTGCAGGAGGCGGGCTGACCTCGAGTGCAGGGTGGCCACAAGTCCCCTCTGCAATGGCTATTTATTAAGGTTATATGCGACAGGTGTGGAGAGTTAAGGTAATTGCATACGAGGCTTCATGCATAAGGATTGCCACTCGTTCTTTCCCCACAACCCTCATGAAGAACTACTAAGCATCAATGTTTACCACATGCTTACTGGTGAGTGACCGATCTTATCTCATTCTGGAACTCTGAGTTACTTGGGGGATTGCCCCCAAGTCACAAAACGTCCCTAGGCTTGCCAGGAGACTGTCCTGTTCTCAGCATTGCCTTTTAATGTGATAAAAATCAGTAACTGTCCTTTGCAGGCATGGTGTCCACTCCTCGACAATGGTTATCAAATTGAACATTCATTTTTGATGGAGCAATGGCAAGGCTTCTATTACTGGTTACACACTTTTGGAAAATGCACACATTGGTTTACAAAGGAGACATTCTTCTGAATGCCCTGGGTGGGTATGGAAAGAGAGGCATTGTTTACAGGAAAATATGAAGGGACCGCACAACATTGTCACTAAAAATACTAGAATGAGGAGTATAAGATAAAAATAAATCTGAGTTACCCTTTTCATTCAAATAATTTAGCAGGGAACTGAATGTTACCTGGATGTGCATCTGGTGTAAGAACTGATATTCTAGAATCTGGATTCTTCCCTTTGCTACTGGGAGGAGGGAAATTCTTCTTCCTCGGGCTTCTGTTTATAATTGCGTTGGGCAAGGACTCCAGTGACTTTGTGATGTTGATGTGACAGTTACTGCTATCAGCTGAGCACTTTTTATATACCATTTACTGTTCTGAGTATTTTAGACACATTTTTTTCTCAGATAATGGTCAACACACATGGTAAGATCATTTTTTTCTCCATTTGATTGGAGATTAGAAAAATAAAACTGAGGTGAAAAGAAAGGAAGGACTTTTTCAATTCAAATAGTAGATGATTTACATAAAAACAATAACTTATGATTTTATTCTTCATCACTGAGATCTCCAGATCAGTACACCAGCTCATCACCAAACTCAAGGGGCCTTGTTACTGCCTGTTCTCCTTCCTCTCTGAGAGAGGTTTTGGCAGTTCCCTGCTTCCTGGCTCTGACTTGGCTCTGCAACCATCTTCCCTCCAGGTTCCCTTTCAGCCTCTGGCTACTGTGTCTCCCTCAGGGACCATGCTTGTTCTGTGTACTGCACCTCCAGTCTTTACCCTGACACCGTTGGTTCCAACATCGGGCTCCATCCAGGATCTGGTCTCTCCTCCCTGCCTTCTCCACACTCTCCCTGTTCCATCGACCATGTTCTTTTCCTGATTCCCACTGTAGCCTGTTAACTGGTCTTCCTACTTTTAATTTTGTCACACACAATTCCTGCCCAATGCACAGATTGTCCATTTCCATCTACGTAACAGCTGCAGCGATTCTTAGAAAGAGCTGGAGCCAGTGGGCTCACGTTTGCTCTGTCTGTGCAGAGCCCTCCAGTAGTTGTCCATCTCAGAGTAATCCCTGAAGTCTGACAACATCCATTCGTGCCCTAAATAACTCCCTGACCTCATCCTCATCTGCCCCCCTCACTGTGCTCAGCTCCCTGCATGCCCCCGCGGCTCCTGGACCCTACAGCCCCACACCCATGAGGCCAATTCCCTCCTTTCCTCTGGGGCTCTGCTCAGAAGCTGCCTTTCCTGAAAGGATTTCCCTGACTGTCCTATATTAACAGATCACCTCCTGTTCAGCACCTCCACACCCCTACTTTATTTTCATTTTAAACACTACTTAATGCATGATATTCTATAGTTTCATTTTTTTACCCCCCTTTCTGAAATGCAAATATAATAATAGGAGAGTTATTTGTTCTCTCTCTTTCCTCTCCAACACCCCATCCTGCTTCCCAATAACTATTCCTCCTATAAACTGCGAGCTTAATAAATAATGCTTTAATATGTTCTGGAGAAAAAAATTACTTTAGATATTTATATTTTAGGCATTCTATTTGACCCTCTTTAACTTATGCCGTATTTAAAACATGTTGGCCCATGACTTGGAAGTGTCATGTGTTTATTTGATGGAGAACACCTCAGAGTTTGGGGTGGATAATTAAATTAGGCTAAGTGTATTCTTCATTACCTCTGCTCAGAAAATTTCAGTTGACAATGCTAAATAGTGTTTGCAGTTTCCTTGACAACATTCACTAGGCCATTCCTTCAGGCCCCTCCCCAGACAAAGTCACACAGATAGCCCTAAAGGACGGTGGATTCCACGTCGTACCACTGGAAACCTGACACCCTGTACTGTGTGTGGGTGTTTGCCCTGTGCTGATGGAATCAGGCTGCTTTCAGCAGGAACCATTGAATTCATAAAGCTTGAAGTGTCAGAGCTCACATATTGTTTGGGTATGTGTGTAAATTAACAATTCTGCACCTACCGTACATCTGACGATGTGACTTTATAAATGCATAACTGTCATGATGCATTGTGTCTGTTAAAGTAATAAAACAGACTGGTGGGTTCCTCTGGAGTCTATATTAACTTCCATTGGTGCGCTTGTTTCACTCTCAGCTCAGTGGAGAAAGAGCAGGGGAATGAGGAGTCCAGGATTCCAGAGGTGGTCATGAGACGCCCATGTACGGACAGGTACGGGCTCTGCAGAGTCTCAGTGTGGGGCCAGATGGGAGGCCAAGCCTGAGAGCAGGAGATACAGATATTTATGTCATATATATATAACTTTCCTCTTACTATTCTTACATTTCAGAGTGGGGGAAAAAATAAAAATATAGAATATTATTATCTATATTTTCAAATTCTTATTGTCTTCCCAATACCTATATATGTGTGTCTGTGTATTCATATACACATATGTGTAGATATATATGCATATAACCTGGCTCTACACCTCCTCTACACATGTATATGCAAAGGTAGTTGCAAGATAATAATAATTTAAGAAATTGATGGAGAAGACAGAGGCAGAAGCACAAAAGGCAATACAGGAGTTGGCGAGATCGTGAAGGCCCATAAAGCAAGGGATTTAAAGGCAAGGGAAGAGGACTCTGTATTAAGTGGACAGGGGGTGAGGGTGATATAAACAGTAGACATGCCTCATTGAATTTAGCAAAGGAAAGCTTAATTTGGTTTATTTAGCTTTGGTTGTATTTTGAAGTAGTTCAGGGAAAATAACAGGCACGCCACAGGTTTAGGCAGGATGGAAATTGAGGAAATGGGAGAGTGGGCACACACAAGGTATGCAGCCTCCCTAAGTTACAGGATATGTAACAACCTATGTAGCAACATCTGCACAC
>NW_003852509.1:1822281-1832152 GCF_000181295.1 Otolemur garnettii
TATGTAACAACCTATGTAGCAACATCTGCACACACAAGGTATGCAGCCTCCCTAAGTCACCTGGAGAGATGGGAGGGGAGGCGCTGGTGGGAATGACTTTGGAGTGAAGGAAGAGTCCAGACTGTGAGAGTTTGTAGGGACAGGGATCAAGAACAAAGAATGAAAGATTCTAGTTCAGTGAGAATTCCAGGGAGGCGTGAAAGGGGGTAGTGCAGCCATAGGAAGATGAATGGGAAGATTTCTGGAGGTGACCAAAGCTGGCAATTGTCGCGTGATTGAAGGTAGAGTAAACGTCCTAGAATATCAGTGGGAAAGAAGAAAAATATTTCTACCCAAGGCATGAGCAACAAGAGAAAAAATATAGATTAATCAGATTTCATCGAAACTAAAATCATCCTTCAAAGCATGCCAACAAGATAGAAAAACATGAGACATAGACCAGGAGAAAATATTTGGAAACTGTGTGTCTGACACGGGACTTGTATGCAGAGCATGTGAAGAGCTCCCACAACTCAATCATAAAAAGACAAATGACCCAATCAAAAAGTAAGAAAGGCTCTTAATACACATTTTCTAATGGTCAATAAACACAAACAAAGATTCTTGGTATCATTAGTCATCAGGTGAACGTAAACTGAAACCTCTATACCTGATAGGGTGGCTAGAATTTAAAAATCAGGTGTATAATACTAAGTGTTGCTGAAGATGTGGAGAAACCCTAACTCTCACAGCTAGAGGTGGGACTGTAAAATGGTACAGTCACTTCATGAAACATTCTGGAAGTTCCTTGAAAGATAAAACATAGAGGTCCCATATTATCCAGAAATACCACTGCGAGGTATGTACACAAGACAAATAAATATTTATTGCTTAATAATGGAGATACTTGCTGTGAGAAGTGTCCCTTAGATGATTCTGTCTTTGTGTGACCGTCCTCGCATATTCTCACATAAAGGCAGGTGTATGAACAAGCTGCACACCTGTGCCGTGGGGGTGTGGTCTGCTCCTCCCAGTGTCGGTGCCATCACCAAGGAAGCAGGGCCCACAGTGGATTGTAGGCAGGAAGCTTGCAGGAGGTGGGCCTCCCCATGTGTAGGGGAAAAGGCCCCAAGCAACCGCCACAGCTGCTATTTATTGAGAACAAGCTCCCCTCCCCCAGCTCAACCCCCACACTGGAATTCCATAGCTGATCAATTTCCAACTGCCAAGGTCTGTTCCTTAAAGTCTAGTGATTGCTTGTATGTTTCATAAAACTGCAACTTTGTCTCTGCAAGCCTGCTGTCGGGTTCCTACACATCTGGCTGCATAGGTTGCTACATAGGTTGTTACATAGATCACTGCAGATGTTGCTACACAGGTTGTTACATACCCTGTTACACAGGTTGCTACATCCCTGGCTATAAGCCCCTGGAGTACATCACTGTACTGGATACTGCAGGCCTTAGTAGCACAATGTTAAGCTTTTGTGTATATAGATAGATGTAAAATAGAAAAAGTACAATAAAAATATGGCATAAAATATAAAGGATGGTCCATGGAGCTCACAGAGCTGGAAGTTGCCCTGAGCGAGTCAGGTGTGGAATGTGTGTGCACCTGGCGGTGGCTGCCCCCTTCTGCCGTCTTTATAAATACTGTGTGCTTAGAGGATGCTACATTTATAGTAATTGCTTCCATCAATGATAAATTAATCTTAGCTTATTGTAACTATTTAACTCTATAAACTTATTAATTTTTAAAAATTTTTGCCCTTTTTTTGCATTTAGCTTAAAAACCACATTCTACAGCTGTGGAAAAATATTTACTTTCTAGAGATTAATGTATAAATGTCTTTTTATTTTTCTATTTAAAATTTTAATAGTTTGGGTTTAAAATTTTTTGTGTGTTAAAAACTAAGATGCAGATACTCACATTAGCCTAGGCCTGCACTAGGTCCAGAGGGTCAGTGTCACCGCCTTCCGCCTGCCCATCTTGTCCGACCAGAATGAGTCAGGGGCAGTGACACAGGCGGGCTCTCATCTCCCATGATCACGTCTCCTGGACAATTCCCGGAGGACACCCTGAGAAGATTTTATAGTTAACTTTTGGGGGACTAAGTGCAAGGAGTACAGCCTAAAATTATGATGAACTCTATAGTGCAATAAATATATAAATGTGGTCATTTATTACTGTTATCTTTTTTTTTTTTTTCAGTTTTGGCCAGGGCTGGATTTGAACTCACCACTTCTGGCATATGGGGCCAGTGCCCTACTCCTTTGAGCCACAGGGCCACCCTATTATCTAGTACAGCATTCCATACACCTTGTTATGTATTAGACTTTTATATGCTGAGTACAGTGGGTTTGTTTACCCACCACGACCAGAAACCCATCATGGATGACTTGGGCTGGGGGATTATTACGGGAAGATGTCACTGGACAAGGGGAATGTTTCAGCTCCATTATAGTCTCATAGGGCCCCTTTGCATGGACGGCGCTTCTTTCCCAGAGAGGTCCTTACACCCCACACCACTGTATAATCTCACACAAACATGTACAGACTTGTCTATAGAAACAGTATTTGAATAGACATGTGTGGAGACATCCAATAGTGCATGAATAGACAACAGGACCAGAATGTGTCACAGTCCTGCAAAGGGGAATCATTCAGCCCCGGGGAACCTTGAAAGCAGGCCAAGCAAAATAAACCAGTCGCAAAATAACAACAGGACTCCATTCACATAAAATGTCCGGAAGAGGAAATATACCTAGACAAAATGAGTTGGTGGCAGGGCAGGGCCTGGATGGGGGCAGCTGGTGGCTCTGAGGGTCTAGGGGTGCAAAGCCAAGGCAGAAGAGTGCAGATTTTCTATCTGAAGAGATGACAACGTTTAAACCTGACTTTGGTGATGATGATGGGGATGACTACACATATCAGGAAATACACTACAGTCATAGAATGTGCACTTCACGTGGGCAAATTGTATATGGTTTACTCTGGAGTTCTCACAACGAATCCCAGTAGAAGGGCATTCCACAGAAGCCATGACCAGTGTGCCTCAAACCGCTCAGGCCAGTCATGGGAATAATAATAATGATGATGATAATAGTAATATCAATAAAAAGCCTGAGAGGCTGTCACAGCTGAGGGGAGCCTAAGACACCATGACTCAGTGTAGTGTAATATCCCGACACAGAGGAAGGACGTTGGGTAAAAAACGAGAAAATCTGGCTAAAGTCTGAACTCTAGTTAATAAAATATACCAATATTATTCCATTAGCCACAACACATGTACAATACTAATTAATTTAAGAAGTTAACAGTGGAGCTAATTAGGTCTGATGGGTATTAGAAGTCTGTGTGCTATTCTATACCATTTTCCTGTAAATTTAAATCTATTCTAAAATTTTTAATTTTATGAAAATAACAAGGATACTTTTTTAACTCTATGATTCTAAAATACGATGTAGAATCATTTTTTAGGATTCAAGTATTCAAGATCTATCCTCAGAAATTGTTTATGCCAATTAATTCTCTTAGAATCCTCTTTGAGATTCCAAAAGTGCTAAAGATATGGTGAATGCTCAAACCCATTATTAGTTTAAGCATTAATTAATTTTATATAGGCAGGGATCTTAGATTTGCATACAAAAAGGGAGAGACTTTGGAGAGAGTGGCATTTGGGAATAAAAAAAAATATAAGCTCTTTGGTAGAATCAGGGCTTGGTCTACAAGCACAGAGTCAGGCCTTGTTCTGGCTGAGTTAGCTAATTATCAGGATTAAAATGCTATTTTAAACCAATATAGTTTCTTCTACTGACAGAATATTAGGGAAAATAATTAAAATGGATCTTGAAAAATCTCTGTATAATTTTGTCTCCCAGTGAATGAGGAGCACATGCTTTTAGTCTCTAGTAAGGTTTAGTATTTTTCTGACATGAATTAATCTATTTCAAGTATTATTTACAGACACAGCTGACATATACGTATATGTATGTGCATGCACACGCATGTGTACCAGACACTGTTTTGCTAAATGTTCACTCTCTCATCTGCTCATTTCCAGGGTTAGGCAAATTTAACTCTAAACAGCTCAAAACCAGAACCAGATTTCAATCTAAAATAGGATTAAGTTCAGAAAGGGAGAAACCAAAAGTGCCAGGTCACAAGTCCCTGTTTTCATGCTATTAAAATTCCAGGTGTCACTGGGGTCGTCACCACACATGAGCCTCCTGCAGAAGGCAGGAAACCCCCATGGATTTAAAGCAGAATCTTTTGAGCACCTGCAGTTGGAGCAGCAAAGCCATTTGGGCCCAGGTTTCAGGAGGTTGGTCCCAGTCTTGCTCAATCACGCCAGAGAGCGGGCCTGGCAGAACCGTAAGGATAATCCTCACACAGCGTGAGTTACAGGGTTAGAGACCAAGGTGGTACCCAGGACCATCATGTCAGCCCACCAGGCAGGAGTACCCACCCACCTGCATTTAAACTCCCAAATGTGTGTCCAAATGTTCCTTACCTGCTATAAGTAGTGAGGCAGAAAATAAGGTCTGAAAGGAAATGCAAAGTTAAAGACCTTACTTAAAGACCTCTAATAGTACATACCTTACTATTTCTAACTTTGAAAATTAGAGCTGTGATTCTTGCATCAGTTAAAAAATAAAAAGACCCCAAGATGTGTTGGTCCTTCAGCAAATCTGCTAGTTTATGTAGAAGAGGAGAAGGAAATAAGAAAATTACTCAGTGGCCATCTGAACGTTCTAATTCTTGCGATTATTAGGTATTGGAATTAGCACAACAGAGATTGGCAAAATTGCTCCTTCTGCAAAGACAGAAATGAGAAGGTGGCCGTGGAGTGCAACGCTCTGACTGAGCAAACTCACTGCAGATATTCTATCAGTTTCTATGTGTATGCAAAAGAGGTCAAGTTCAAATGCTAGCAGTAACCTTGTCATTTTATTTAACCAAGATGATAGATAAAATCCTCATTATGTAGTGGGGAAAACTCAGTACAAATGTTATTTAAATATCCAATGTGAATATCTGAGTATCCCTTGTCCCGCACTGTACCCTCCCTCGGGACACCGTTTAATTCAAGCCTGTCTCTGCCAGCCCCTGACCCCAGATAAGTGCACCTCCCCACACTTCTTTCCACATAGCATATTAGTCTATCTCAGAGCTTGTCAAAATTCAACGCATTATACTGACCTTTCTCTCTCTCTTACTTGAATATAAAGTGGGAACTATGCTTTCACAGCTTTGAATCCCAAATTCCTAAATTAGAGTTTTCGATTCAAACTCATAGGAAAAAGCCCAGTAAATATTGGTCAATTATAGAAAATCCAAGAAGCTACTGGCTGCCAAAGTTGAACAGTGGCCAAACTACATTGATGACAAGAACATTAGTTCGAAATTACACATCATTCAGCAATTCTGCTGACTGTGCATGAAAAGGATAGTTTATTTCTGTGATCTCTGAAAGCAATAGATATAAAGTGTCAGCATGATAAGGATACATGTGCTGTCTGGATTTGAATATATAATATATATTCCTGGCTGGCTACTGTCTATGTCTACAAAGCAGCCAGCACGTTTATCAGTGTTCCTATGTTAAACCTAAAAAATCGATGATTTTGTTCTGTCTGTCAAATGTGATATTGACAAGTACACTCTTTTGTGAACATGTTTAGAGAGTAATGTTTTTTTTCTAATTTTTTACTAATGCTAACAAAACATTTTTCTACTTAACTATGAAAAAATTTGGCAAGTACAATTACTAAAATGTGTAGCCAGAAAGTACTTGGGTGACAATTTATTTACTTTATTTCTCATGAGAAGTGATACTGGTTTTGTTGTTGTTGTTTTTTTTTTTTTTTTTTTTTTTTTTTTTTGGCCAGGGCTGGGTTTGAACCTGCCACCTCCGGCATATGGGGCCAGCGCCCTACTCCTCTGAGCCACAGGTGCCACCTGAGAAGTGATACTGTTAATGGTCGTGTTGTATACAGTTTGCCACCCGAGAGAGAACAAGGACTCTGGTAGATGATCAGGAACATTATTAGATAGCATTTGCACTACTTGTACACTTTAATTCCTAATATGCTAGGAAGAAGTGCTAAATATTATGTGAATATATTTTTTAAAATCCCATAGGTCTGATTAAAGGTCTGATCCACAATATGCCAATTGGACTCATGTCTATTTGGCAAACACAAAGTTAAATAAGACCATACTCTTTCACACTGCTGTATACTGTTAAGTAATGTGACACTGGCGTATTTCTTAGTATATTAAAGTTTTAAAGACTGGTTTGAATTCACTGGATCTTGTTATTTGGTGAACTTGTCTTGGGAATTGATTAGGCTATCACTGAGGGGAGTTTATAAGTAATAATAATAGTTATCATTGTGATTGGTTCTTTAGAGTCTAGGATAGTAATGAGTAAATTCTATTTCCTTTAGTTCCAAAAGGATACTTTTTGTATGGGGTTGTTTAGAAGGGAAGCTTATTAAATGAAGATACAGAAAAAGCAATCTGTGTCCATCTAATTTTGTGCACCCCCCTATGGCTGGTTTCTAAATTGCAAGACAGGCTCAGCAGGTGGCACTGACCTTGAAGCCGCAGAGCGCTGATTGAGGCTGTTATGAGCAAAAAGATGGCATTACGCTGAGTAAAAACAGTCGTATATAAAAGGCTGGGTGAAAGCTTTAGCGTCCATATTCAGATCGGTTAATTTCCTCTGGGAAGTGCACAAGTCCTTTCCACTGTTTTTTTTCAGGAATAAATAATTCAATCAAAGGCCAATCTACTGATGCTTGGGGACGTTTAGGTAAACATACGCACTGAGTCCAAAAATGTTAGTTTTAGGAGGAAATATCATGTTAGGATACTTCCTGAAATTACCAGGTGCCTACAATTAAAGTCATTGTTGTTGGTTTTTTTTCCCCCCAGTGCAACATATAGCAGAAATTAATTCATAGTGGATTGAAAAAACGTAATTTGGAAACCCAAACCAATGCCATATGTTAGATCAACATTGAGTGGACTAATTTTATCCCTAATGAGTAGAAAGTTGAAGCATTTAGCATGCATGCAGTGGCCGCAGTCAGTAAGCTACAACGACCACACAAGCACCATCCTTCCTGGTGACTCAGGGGAGTGGCTGCTCTTGAACTTCGCCTTTGTGTAAAAAACAAAAGAAAAACCCCCAGCTAGCTGGAGTGGGAGTAATTTGTCTCCAAGCCCAGGCTTCCCTCCCTCTCCTCCATGTCCCCTGATGATAGTATTTTATATGTGATCAGTCTGTTCACTCACTGGAGACATTTTACTTGTGAGTTGAAGCCACTGTTGTAGACACCGTGAAAAATAGAGTATTATATTCTGGAAGGGTAGATAAAATGTGCACCTGCATAGCCACAGAATACGGGAGACTGTGTGTTGCTTTCATCCCAGTCAGGTGGTCCTCAGGGGGTGTGCCCACAGGGAGTGGACCTCCTGGTTGGGACAAAGAGAACGCTTCATGGAAGTGAGCAGCTGCTTTAGACGGGACCTTGATGAGGGCAAGGATTTGAAACTGTAGCCGTGAAGGGTTAAAGGGACTCAGTTCTGCTTCTTCCCTTTATGTATGCAATTTCTTTGTCCCTTGCCTTAGCGTTCTGAGTAGCCGGGATGACAGGTGTGCATCACCACACCCGGATACTTTTTTAGTTTTTTTACATTTGTAGACATAGGGTTTGGGTGTGTTGCCCAGGCTGTTCTTGAACAGAACTCACTCTGAAGGCATTAAAGGGAATGTGGACTGGAGGCTGAGGGAGGGGGCGTCATTGATGATGTTTTCTTGTTTCACGTCACAGGTTATGAACTGTATAGTTTTCCAAATAAATTTTCTAACTTGGCCTTCGTTGTTGTGATGATGGGATACATTGCTTAGTATTTTCGTATTATAGATGCTGTAGTGAGGCTCAGAAAAGCCCGGTAGTCAGCCCATATTTCACAGGGTGGTAGTGACAAGGCCGAGGTTTGAATTCAAGTCTCTCAGTCCACACTATGGTCACTTCTGCACCTGCACTGCCTGACGATGAAGAGGCTGCCAGTTGGTGGCAGGAAGGTGGCAGGGGGAAGACTCAGACCATAACTGGGGACAGATGGAGAGGCCACAGCCCAGGGGCAGGGAAGGGCAAATGAGGCTTAAAGATTGGGGCTGTCATGCAACTCCGGGCTCTCAGTGTGTATGCGGGGGGGGGGGGGCGTCAGTTTTCCCCAAGGCTTGGATGGGGTCCACTCATGCGCAAGACCTGCCTGAGTCCCAGGACTCTGTGCTCAGCTGTGAAGCCAAGAGTAGGCTTCTGTGCACACTGGATAGAGGGGACTTTAAATTCCACAGTCACATTTTACGCCTGCCTACACCAAAGACTTCTGGTCTCTCTTCCCCAGAGTTGTGTTGAAGAAGCCGCCCAGGAGGTTGGTTTTGGCTTAGAAATGGTGGAGCTGCGTAGAGAATGCAGTGGCACGCTTTCTGCCATGCAAAGATCAACTGTACTAAAATTTTTAATGATATTTAATTACAAATGTTTAGATCTGTGTTTTATACTTTTCCAGGGAATATTTAAAAATTGGAAGTCCAATAAACTTTATAAATAATACTTCAGCACCAAAAATGGTATTGATCTTTCACTTCAGGAGAAATAAGAATTCTGAAATCAGTCGCCATGTGGCTTCATGTTCTAATGTGTGTGAGAAATTACACTTCTTATTAAATTTTTAAATAGAAAATAATTACTGTATTTTATCTCTGAGGGCTGAAACTTGTTAGAACCCCCTACTTTGGAAAGAATAAATAGAACAGTGAAATGGATGGAATCCCAATTCCTAGTTTATTTAGAGACTTTGGGGCTTTTTGAGTGAAATTCTAAATGTCAGTAGAAATTTTTTTAGCAGGACCCCAAATGATTAGTGAAATGTGTAAAGAGTTGAGCCAAGTGTGCTGTGAGGCCTGCATATCACTATAAAGCACATCAGACTCTTGTGCACATTGATGGTGCACACTATTTCACTTCCTGTGCACACTTCTGGTGCGCACTATTTCACTTGCTGTGCACACTCATGGGGCTCACTATTTCACTTCCTGTGCACACTCATGGGGCTCACTATTTCACTTCCTGTGTACACTCATGGAGCTCACTATTTCACTTCCTGTGCACACTCATGGTGTGCACTATTTCACTTGCTGTGCACACTCATGGAGTACACTATTTCATTTCCTGTGCACATTCATTTAGTACACTATTTCACTTCCTGTGCACACTCATGGTGTACACTATTTCACTTGCTGTGCACACTCATGGAGCACACTATTTCATTTCCTGTGCACATTCATTTAGTACACTATTTCACTTCCTGTGTACACTATTTCACTTCTCGGACACACTCACGTTGTGCACCATTTCACTTCCTATTTCCCTTCCTGTGCCCACTTATGGTGCTCAGAATTTCACTTCTTGTGTACACTCATGGTGTGCACTATATCACTTCCTGTGTACAGTCATGGTGAGCAGTATTTCACTTCGTGTGCACACTCATTGTGTGCACTATTTCACTTCCTGTGCACACTCATACTGTGCACTATTTCACTTCCTTGCACACTCATACTGTGCACTATTTCACTTCCTGTGTACACTCATGGTGAGCTGTATTTCACTTCCTTGCACACTCATGGTGAGCAGTATTTCACTTCGTGTGCACACTCATTGTGTGCACTATTTCACTTCCTGTGCACACTCTTGAGTGCACTATTTCACTTCCTGTGTACACTCATGGTGAGCAGTATTTCACTTCCTGTGCACACTCATGGAGCGCACTATTTCACTTCCTGTGCACACTCATGGTGAGCAGTATTTCACTT
>NW_003852509.1:1832438-1840617 GCF_000181295.1 Otolemur garnettii
TGCACACTCACGGTGAGCAGTATTTCACTTCCTGTGCACACTCATGGTGAGCAGTATTTCACTTCCTGTGCACACTCATACTGTGCACTATTTCATTTCCTGTGCACACTCATACCGTGCACTATTTCACTTCCTGTGCACACTCATACTGTGCACTATTTCACTTCCTGTGCACTTTCTTGGTATGCTCTATTTCACTTCTTGGCCCTTCTATTGTCAATAAACAGATGAATGATGAACAACTAAACGTTTCCTGGAAAGAGCTTAGTTTATTTATTAAAAAGAGGTTTTACGTATTGATAGTGAGTCATGGCAGAAATTCCTTCTCTGCACCTGATGAGGGGAAGCAGGAAAACATCAATTCTAACACAGCTTTTGAAGAACCATAGTTTGAGGTAGAAACTGAGGTAGAATAGTGAAATGGAAAATTGGAAATCTCCAGCAGAGAGGCAGGAAGACTGTTCACGGGTCCTAACAACACCGCAGGTTTAAGCATGAAAGGGGCATGCACAGGTGGAAATAATTCCTAGGAAAAGAATTATTATGAATTAATTTGCCAAAAATGTTGTGTTTCGTAAAGTAAAAGTTGATGACTTATGTAGGTTTAAAGCTTTAGTTGTGGGAAGTAGCAGAGGATTGAAACCAGAGATAGAGGGAAAAAGCAAGGAGTGTCCCATTCAAACGGGAACTCGAGGATTCAGAGCACCTCTCAGGTAAGACTGAGATTGGGAGGGAGAAGGCTTAGGCCTTGTTAACCTTCCTTTGAGCCGATGGCCTGGTGTGCTGCAGAAGGGGGCATGGGCAAGTCTCTGAGAATGAAGGTTTCTTTTTTAATGCTTTTCATTCCAGCCCTGACTGCAATGGCTTTACTGTAAAAACAGTTTGCAAAAGCCTCTTTCAATCTGCCAAAACACAGACTGACGGTGTATGAATACTCTCAGCGTGCGTCCCCAGCCAGCCAAGCAGGTGAACGTGGCATGTGATGGTACTTTGCCCCCTCAAGGTGAAGTAATGTGACAAAGTCCCCTCATTCCTCTGAAGGGCCCCCTCCATCCCCGCTTCTCTCCAGTGTGAGCTTGAAGTTATCACAGAACCCACACCAGGTTGCATTCTGTGTATTGTCCTGTCTCCAATACTTGATTGCATAGTCTTTGAGGAAAAGCTGCGCTTTTAACTTTAATTTCCAGAACAATAGGAAGGTGACCAGCATTGATGCTGTTCCTACACTGAGGCCCTAGAATGAACCCCTGAAGGGTTATGAAGGGGCTGAAGAAAGGGGGTGTGCATGTTAGCAAACTGTTAAAAGTTTCAAATAGCTGCATTTCCCCTTGTTTTAAAACCACCCTTCCTTCATTTTCATTTGTTTCCCACTAATTGTCATCACCAGGGAAGCCACTCTGTGCCATCAATGTGGCTCCCCCATCCTGCCTTCCCTGCAGCTGGCTCCTGGGCTCAGAGGGGAGAGAGAAGACAGAGCCACTGGCTTCACGGTCAGCGCCTCGTGGAGCATCTCTGAGACAGACTCTGTCTTTTCATTTCAGCCATATCAGCATTTGGATCTACTGGAAGAGAGACGGCTTACGGACACTGTCAGACATTGACATTTCCTTATGCTCCAGAGCCCTGCCTCCTGAATGTCCTTTTCTAAACTCTCCATCTTTATAAACTTTACTTCATTTCTTATTGGAAATGCAGGGGTCGGTATGTAACAATAGCCTTAACTGAAAACTAGATTTCTCCGTGGTACAAAGGGTTTCCCATCAACACTCTCGGGGGCAGGCTGATGGCCTTGCTGGAGCCCTGGGCAGGTGCTGCCTTGTCCTCCCACAGTCAGAAATGGCCCTCAGCATTGAGTGCCTTTCATCTGTACATGCCACCTCGTCCACTCAGGGGAAACTAACGTAGGGCCGTCTACATCAGTGTGTCCACATTATGAGTCAAGGTCCCTGTAAAGATGTGTATGGTGATACTTGGAGGCCAGTCCATCTGCCTGCTTTGCTCCAAGATAGAGAAGTGGAAGCAGTGAGATGAGCCAACAGCTGTACAATTTCAAAGCCCCGTTACGTAATGACTGCCTTTTAAGAGTAAGAACAAAAGCTGAGTATACAGCTTGTACTGCATACTAATCAAAATTTATTCATAAAGTTCAAGTTCAGACCTCACTGTGTCTAAATATTTTCATTATTTATTACAATTAGCATATGCGTGATTCATGTTACCTATCTGCCGCATTCAAGAGCACTAGTCCTGTGGAATAGCACTGAAGGAAAATTGGGACAAATCTCTCCGACTAGCTTCTGATAACAATCCCAGCTGAGCCAAGTAGTGTCAGTCTCCAAGATTCAGCACTGTTCCGCGTATAAATGTTCATAAGATGTGGAAATGGTGCAGTGCTAAAGTGTATTAATTAACATCTTAGCGGCAGAAGGTAAGGGAAATTACTCTTTATGTTATAATTTGAAAAATGAGTCATGGTAGTTAATTAACCTATCTAATACCTCAAGGTAAATGAATGCCTGAATCAATTCACAATTAACAATTTAAATAACCCTGCATTTAAAGTAGCCTTATGGGGAGGCGCCAATGGCTCAGTGAGTAGGTCGCCGGCCCCATATACCAAAGGTGGTAGGTTCAAGCCCAGCCCCGGCCAAAAACTGCA
Organism: Otolemur garnettii; assembly: GCF_000181295.1. Classification (NCBI taxonomy): domain Eukaryota; kingdom Metazoa; phylum Chordata; class Mammalia; order Primates; family Galagidae; genus Otolemur; species Otolemur garnettii. The sequence goes on from NW_003852509.1 coordinate 1,835,098, forward strand.
AAAAAATAAAAAATAAAAAAATAACCAGGCATTGTGGCGGGTGCCTGTAGCCCCAGCTACGTAGGAGGCTGAGGCAGGAGAATCGCCTAAGCCCAGGAGTTAGAGGTTGCTGTGAGCTGTGATGCCACAGTACTCTACCAAGGGCAATAAAGTGAGACTCTGTCTCTAAATAAATAAATAAATAAATAAATAAATAAAGTAGCCTTAAGTTACTCACATTTAAAATTGGGTAGCTCCAACTCTGATAGCTCATCTTTCCTTGCTTTGCTTGAGTATGTACAATGATTTATAAAGTTATTTGAAAGCAAATTCCATCTCTGTTTATGTTCCTCATCCTACTTAGAATCGGGAAGGATACTTTACATGGAGAAAGTACTTAACTGAGTCTCAAAGAATAAATTAGACTCCATCCTTTATACTCATGAGTTGTTATGAAAATTTCCAAGAAGAGAATAAAGTGCCCACTTAAATCAACCCGTGTTTAATGACCCTTGAGTGTGCCTTGGCTTGACTTAGAGATGTTGGCATATTTGGACCTTCAGGGAGATATAAGGCTGTTGAGAATTACTCATTTTTGAAGCAATAGTACCTAGAACAGTGTCTGGCACCTGTGAGGTGTTTAGTAAGTGTTGTCCTAAAATGAACTGACCAAAATCAAAGGAAATTCACTTTGGCCAATAAAAGAAATAAGCACTTTACCTGTGACTTGTAAACACTTCTGTTTATTAATATTTTATTGCCTCAGCAAATAGTGGCCTATGTATGAAATATGGATCACAAAATATATGTTAGAATAATTACAATATCTCTGTCACCTAGCTTAATCCCTCTCAAATTTCCACCTGCCCATTGGATGTGTATACCTAAATAGTTCATAGGTATCTCAAATTCCACATACATAAGACTGAGTTCACTACCTGCTTTACTTACAAAATAACTTGTTTTTTTAAAAAAAAATTATCAAATGGTGAGCTCTTATGCTCAGCCTCCTACATTACCCATCTCAAAATCTTCCTAGACTGTTAGCTCTCTGCATTGACCCTCCCAAGATCCTCAGGACTCACCTGTTCCACCCTTGTCAAACTCACCCCTGAGATATATTTAAATCAAAGCCTGTCCTTTCCGTCCCCTTCCTCACTGCCGCAATCAACCCTTGTCTTCTCAGGGTAATCTAGAGACTGTCCTTCCCGTCCCCTTAGTCACTGTTGTGTTCAACCCTTGTCTTCTCAGGGTAATCTAGAGGCTGTCCTTCCCGTCCCCTTAGTCACTGTTGTGTTCAACCCTTGTCTTCTCAGGGTGATCTAGAGCCTGCCTTCCCGTCCCCTTAGTCACTGCTGCATTCAACCCATGTCTTTTTGGGCTGATCAGTAACTGTCCTTTATTCTCCTGGACTCACATTCCTATCTTCTTGCATCCATCCTTCACGCTGTGTCTAGAGTCACCATCTTCAATATAAATGACTCTCAGGTTCCTGATATCTATAGGGCAAGATCCACATGTTTTTCTCATGTAATAAATTTAATCATTTGCCTCCCCAGTCCTACGTACTCCTCTTTAACCACTGAGCTACTTCCTGTACCATTTCTCTCTCCCGGGCCGTGATGTTCTTAGTCTACGTGAACTTGGATTGCTTTGTTCTTCCTTTCTGGACTTTGCTTGTTCTCAGAATGCCCAGCCCTACTCCCTTCACCTGCGGATCCCTCCAATATAGCTCAAAGTTTGCTTCTTAGATGATGACTGCTGTGACGCCATTCAGATTTACCCACTCAATTCCCTGCATTTTTTTCATACTGTTGGTAGAACTTGCCCCTATCTTGGCTGTGTCTCTTTTCATTTGTCTTCTTCCCACAGATAACTAATTCTCACCACCAAGTTGAGTTTTCATCTGTCTCTCTGTCCCCAACTCGCTGTGCTCGGAGCATGCGCTGGGCGCTCCTGACTGCTCTTAACCGTTTCTTCTCTCTCTTTACCACATTCAAGCATATAATACCCTCTAAAATTGTAAGTTTGAACTTGACTGAGGAACACATCCTTGTTTTAGCTGTAGGAAGTATATGCTTGTAAAATTAGGCATTATTTTTATCCACCTGTATAACCAAGAAACCAGAGGACTTGATTGAAACATCTGAGTCAAATGTTAGAATCGGGTGGTTGATGGCGGCACCTACTGGCCAAGTGTGATATTGCATCCCGGGTCTATTGTTTTTATACAAATTAGGGCAGATGACTAACTGTTCTGGAAGCTCAGGAAGCTCAGAAGAGTCAGTGGCCATTATGAAATGGAGAGGGGAGCATATAAAGGAGAGCTCTTAAGGGTCACTCAAGTGCTGAACACAAATCCAAGCGGCGTTTACTGGTTGTATGTAAACTGTAGGGCATGAGAAAGCCAGGATAGCCACGTTCCAAACAGAACTCAGTGTACATCAAGAGTTTCCGTAAACACATGTGAAGATTCACCTTCCATCCTCTGGACGAGACGGAGCCCTCGCCTTGTGAGCCGCCCTCCATCCACAGGGCAGTGTCCAGAATAAGTGGACAGTCCTTGCTCTCCATAGAATCATGCCCCCTTTGTAACATAACCTTTAGTTCATCACAACAGTTTCTCTCCTGTAGACAGCTATCTATTGCACCCTCACAATGAGTGATATATGAAAACTCACATACAGATTTAAACCCACAAAATGGATTTTATCTCCCATTATAATATGGGAGATAATTTCCACATAAAATTTTCTGTGTAACCTATCGGAGTGATGACTGTTCCTCAGTCATTCTTAATCAAGTATGGTGGCCAAGATGGGGTAGGAATTTCCTTGTTGAGGTTAAACAAGGGCTTTCTGGATCAGAGTAGGTATTCAATGATAGCTGTTTTGTCATTCATTATTATTTTATTATTAATATAAGGATGCTAATTAGAAGATGTTGTAACCCATGAAGCTCTGGAGAGACGCTATGAGCCAAAAAGCCTCCTAGTGGAGCTCTAATTTTGCAGTAATACCTGTAATCTGCTCTTGTAATTTTCACTTGCTTTTTGTCAGGTGTGAAAAGACATCTGCAAATAGTCGTACTTTTCAGATTCTATATTCTTTGTCCATTGAATAGTTGAAGGTTTAATGAAATTGTGACAGTTTCTCTCTATTCTAAGGCTTGGGGAAAATTGGAACTACCACCCTCCCACCTGCTTTTGCTTGGTTGGAGTTGAAGTAAAGGGCAGATCATCCTGCTATTCACAACCTGCCTGGTGCAGCCCTTACAATGAGGGGTCTCTCAATGCTTCTCTGATGAGCTGCTATTCTCCTTCAGGCAGCAAATAATTTCTGGGTAACAGAAGGAAGTTCACTGAAAGTTCATTAACTCCCTTCTAAAGACATCTTTTTGATGTTTATTTTTCCCAGAATTTCTTCACTGCCTAGTATCTCTTTCTCCGGCTTCACTTCTTATCTCATTCAGCCTCAGAGTAGCCGGCAGTGGACTCACTGACATAACCCGTGTTTTCATTTCTTAGAATCCAATTAAGCCAAGACAAAAACAAGTTTTCAATACAAATTTGCCTTCAGTTTTCAGTGCACTTCCCTGTTATCAATGCGTAGCTATCACTATCAAGCCAGGGTCTGTTCTGGGTATCTGTGAGCTCTTGTATTGAACTATCTGTCTGGCATCTATCTAATTTGTAATGACCCAAAATCTCCTTTCCTGACACAGGAGACTGAGATCTCCTTGCACTCTATCATCAGAGGTGGTAGCTTCAGGGTCCAAGGAGGCTGTAATCTCCAGAACAAAGCAAGGCCCTAAATAATTGTTTAAAAGAATGAATGTTCCCCTAATAATATGAATTTGATTAGTCTAAGTTATTTTACAGATAAGGGTTATTCTTCCAACAGGCATCAACTGTGGTAGGCGCAGGGAGAAAGAGAGAAGAAAAGAAGTAACAGCCTCCCAGCTGCCTTCTGTGCAGAGTGGGCTCATTTGGGTGTTGTAGCATAAGGTTGAGGTCGGTCTTTAGAATGCACAATCCTGTCAGCGCAAGCCAGACTTTGTAGATACTGCCAGAGTATTTAGGGCTGAGCCTGGGCTTGTGTGAAGCTGGGCTTTCTGAGCTATAGCTTTTCAATGTTTGGGTATTCTCAGGCTGGACAGGGCATACGGGCAGCACAAGTGTGAATCAAAGTCCTTCTGTGCTATACGGGGGAGACGCAGTTCATCATGGGAGTGTGGAAAGACATAGATACATTTGTGCACAAATTGTTTTTTTTTTTTAGTGTGTGTATGAGAGATTTCTCTTTAAATCAGAAATTGTAAGAGTGGCGTTGTTTGGCTGGGTTGGTTAAGGGTGAAGCCTTCTGTGCCATGTTCCAGCCGCTGATCTCAAGGTAAAGCCATCACTCTCTGATTCTAATTCTTTAGACCATCAACCGGAGTGTGTGATTTCTCCATAAATGAACTTGTTTATTCCTGTTTGGGACTTCTTGGCAGCAAAATTCATGACCTAGCCATGTTTGTGTCCCTACCCACTGTAAATACACAATTCATGGGAACTGGTTTAATGAAGAAGCAGATCGATATTCTAGTTTTGTGAAAATAGCTATGAATGACTACTGTACAACAAACTCTTCAGCTGAAAAAGAAATATTATAATGGTCATTAATGTTTCATAAGATTCTTGCTTAACCAACTTGAGAAATCTTTGTAAATATTGAAAGGAGAAGTTATACTGAATTTGGGGTCACAGTAGCTAAGATCAATTATAAACCAAAGGGACCAGAATAGATATTTTAATTATTAGTCACCCCTTTGTTAGTATCAGACCTTTCTGTAGAATGGTAACCTATTAAGATATCATTATCAATATCATAATATAATTCTAATAATGATAATTAGAAGTTTTGAACATATCACTAGGGTTCAGGTTAGTATGAAAGGAATTGCTAGCTCTATGACTGATCTGGTTAATTAACCATTTAGAATAAGTGTACCCCAATCGTATTGGCACCAGGAACGGAATGCTTTAATGAAAGACACTTTTCCAGTGGTCTAGGAGGTGGGGGTGATTTTAGGATGATGCAAAAGCATTACATTCATATGTATTTTATTTCTATTACTATAACATTGTAATATATAATGAAATAATTATGCCACTCACTGTAATACAGAATCAGAGGCAAACCTGAGCTTGTTTTCCTGCAACTAGGAGGTCCCATCATTAGCATGGCCGCCTCAGCTCTACCTCCTGTCAACAGGTGCTAGATTCTCTGAAGTTGCAGCAGCCTAGATCCCTCATGGGTGCTGTTTACAGTGGGGTTTGTGCTCCCACAAGAATCTAAAGCCACAGCTGATCTCACAGGAGGCAGAGCTCAGCGGGTGACTTGAGCGCTGACATGGGGAGCAGCTATGAATGCAGATGAAGCTTCTGACTCCTTCTCTGTGCCACACACTCCCCAATACTGAGATGAAGCTTCTGGCTCCTCCTCTGTGCACACACTGCCCAATACTGAGATGAAGCTTCTGGCTCCTCCTCTGTGC
>NW_003852509.1:1841893-1843511 GCF_000181295.1 Otolemur garnettii
CTCCTCCTCTGTGCACACACTTCCCAATACTGGGACCATCGTGGGGAAACTAGAATGCTTTTGATTGCAACTGTCTTACATATTTCATCTACCTTTTGCAATACAAAGTTTATCATGTGATTGGTAATCTTCCACATTTTGATCACTGTGCTTTTGAAACTAATAACAGAACTTCAGATTTATTATGTTTCAAGCAGTCATCTGAGGAATGGAGAAATAGGTTAAATACCAGTGGGCAGGTCAACTACACATTGACATAGGTTCTACTATATCCTGCAGTGAAATTTTTCAGAAGGTGGAATCAGGGGCTTAAATTGTCAATCTTGTGTGATAATCCTTGGGAAAAATGATAAGCGCAATGGATACATTTTTTCTATGGGTCCACAGATAATTAAACTTACTCAATGGCAGTTTTCCACTAAATTATGGTAAAAAAGTAAGGTGGAAACTCCTAAAATCTTAGCTATTCAAAGATTGTGACAGAAACCACCGAAATGGAAGTCAGGCGGCATCTTCCTTGGTACATGAAACCGTGCTATGTTTGGGAAAAATGTTCCCAAGAGTCTTGGAGGAAAAGGTTTAGAATATTTTCAAAAAATATTTAGCTCATCTCTACTGCACTTTGTATTGACTTGGCTCAAGAGGTTTCTAAAAAGAAATGAGAATTTCAATGGTGTTTTTCTGTTCTCTGGACAGCGTTGAAGCTGAGGACGGCCCAACAGCTGTAACTGCAGCTTGTGTGTCTGTTTCTGCTCTTCCAAACAAAAATCATTCTCATATTTCTGCTTGAAATGGGAATGAAGAAAATATTAGCCCTTAGGTTGATTTGGGTTACAAAAATAAACACACACAAAAAATCCCAAATGCATATAAGGTCTAAGTTTTTCAATTCTATTAATTGCATGGGAATGAGACTTTTTCTAGCATAGATTTTTGATGGTTTTAAATATTCCAGCCAATTAATTCTGCTTCATACCTAAGAAAAGACATTCCCAGAAAATGGATTTGCAATTTTCTTCCATTCTTATTCTAATAGGGCTGAGTACACACAAAGGTATGGATGTAATCAATGGGAGACATATAAAAGATTTGAATTCTTAATTCACTGTCACTCAGGCACGTAGGCAGCATAAACTTACCCTCAAGGGTCGGTACCTTGTTGAATATTTTCGCATCAATATTCATTAGTGATATTGGTCTATAGTTTTCTATTCTTGTTGGGTCTTTTCCTGGTTTGAGAATTAAGGTGATGTTTGCCTCATAGAATGTGTTGGGTAGTATTCCGTCTTTTTCAATGTCTTGGAAAAGGTTGAGTAGTATGGGTACTAGTTCCTCTTTAAAGATTTGGTAGAATTCTGACGTGAAGCCATCTGGTCCCGGGCTTTTCTTTTTGGGGAGATTTTATATAGCTGATGCTATTTCAGAATTTGATATAGGTCTGTTCAAAATTTCCACTTCATTCTGGCTAAGTTTTGGGAGGTGGCGTGCTTCCAAGTATTGGTCGATTTCTTTCAGATTTTCATATTTCTGGGAATAAAGTTTCTTGTAATATTCATTGAGGATTTTTGAATTCCTAAGGGGTCTGTTGTTATTTCATCTTTACCATTTCTGATTGATG
>NW_003852509.1:1843929-1853403 GCF_000181295.1 Otolemur garnettii
TAACACAATAACTAAGTAAATGACACAAAGTCTATGTTAACCAGTTTGATGAAAATATTTCAAATTGTATATGAAAACACTACACTGTACCCCATGTTTGCATTAATGTACACAGCTATCATTTAACAAAAAGAAGGAAAAAAGGGTCAGTACCAAGCCGGTCCTGGGTATGCTCTTGGATTTGGGAACAAGTTATGTACACTCTTGAAGTTTTTTAAAAACCTGTAAACTAGTAACTTGTAGGTCACAGAGTTGTAAGATTTCACAACATACATAAAATGCACACTTCACTGCAGCAGCGGAAGCCCAAGCTGCCTGTTTAAAACAGAGCTGTTTCTCAAATTGGTTATGGGGCATGATGGTCATCAAAGGTGGAGACAAGGAAAGAAGCCCGGAATGAACCAGAAAGAAAACTATAGCCAAACAAATAAGGAGAAGGCGCCTAGAGCAAGTCTCCCTCTTACTCTGCCACCAAAGTCGTAAAAAACTAAAAAATGGCACTGTGCTGTGACCACCTTATTTCACTTTGCATAACACCCTTCAGGTTCATTCATGTTGACGCAAATGGAAGGATTCCCTTCTTTTTAAAAGCTGAGCAGTGTTTTATTACATATACCCATTCATCCGTCCATGGGGATGTAAAATGCTTCCATGCGCGGGCCTTGGTGAATAATGCAAACACTGAGATGCTAGTATCTCTGCAAGATTCTGATCTCAACTCCCTTGATATATACCCACAATTGAGATTTTGGAACTGTATGGTAATTCTGTCTGTAATGCTTTGACAAACTTCTATACTGTTTTCTGCAATTCCCAACAAAAGTGTAGAAAGGCCCTATTTACTCCACACTTATCCTGTCTACTTTTTAATAATAGCCATATAGCCATCCTAAGAAACGTGAGGTGAGCTCTCATCGTGCTTTGGAGTTGAATTTTACTGATGCTTTTCATATACATGTTGGCCATTTGTATGTCAACTTTGGAGAAATCTCTATTCCAGTTTTTTACCCATTTTTTAATTGGCTTTTCTTTTCTTTTTTTTTTCTTTTTGCTGTTGAGTTGCAGGAGCTTCTTGTATATCTTAGATACTAGCCCCTTTTCAGATATATGGTTTGAAAATATTTTTTCCAGTTCTGTTGGTTGCATTTTCTGTCTTGATCATTTCCTTTGCTCCACCTTTCATTTGATGTTATACTACTTGACTTTTGTGTTTTGTTCCGTATGGTTTTTGATCCTACTTGTATGAGTTATCTATAATAAACACATTAAAGAAACACATGGAATTATAGTTGCTAGGGGTTGAGAAAGGAAGAATAGGGGTAGAGGTCATCCAACGAGCATAAAGTTTCAGTCGTGCAAATTCTAGACATTGAATGTGGGACATCACGCCTGGAGGTGACAACAGCAAATTGCACACTGAAGAATCTGTTCAAAGGGTATGTGCTCTCAGGAAAGTGCTCTTTGAACAAGGAAGAGGGTTTGTATAGGAGGAATCATTTGGACTGTGGTTGTGGTGTCCTGGTGTACATGTATTTCCAAACCCATCCAATTACTTACAATAAGCGTGTACTACATTTTAGGGATGGATTACACCTCTTTAAAAATGTTAAAATTGGCTCAGCCCCCAGTTAGGGTGCCAGCCACATGCACCAGGGCTGCCGGGTTTGAACCCAGCCTGGGCCTGCCAAACAACAATGACAACTACAACCAAAAATAGCTGGGCCTTGTGGCGGGCACCTATAGTCCAGGTACTTGGGAGGCTGAGGGAAGAGAATCACTTAAGCCCACAAGTTAGAGGTTGCTGTGAGCTGTGACACCACAGCACTCTACTGAGGGTGACATAATGAGACTATCTCAAAAAAAAAGTTAAAGTCTCTGCTCCTTTTGCTATTTTCCTCTACTTTTTCAGGTGGAAAATTGAGTTCCACAGGCACACACATTGGTTTGTATTTTCTTTATTTCATGTAGACAATTAAAAAGGGGGAGAGAATAAACTGCCAAGAAGCTTGTCTTCAGAAAGTAGAATAAAACTAAGCATCGTAAATATGTTACCTCGTGCTCAGCTCCTCTGGCTTTCAAAATAAATTCTTCAATTACTTCAATTTTCATTTCCCATAAATGTCTTGGCTTTAGATTAGTGTTTGCGTTCCAGTAGCAGCCCATTACCCCGTGGCAATACTCTATTACAGTGACATTATTTCACTTGCAAATACTGATTGTTTCTTAAATACAGGCTGCATACCTGGTCATTTCAAGTAAGGGCATTAAAATACTAATTATGACTCTTGCTAGCTTTTGACTTTGAGTGACAAGTTCCAGAGGTATTATTTCAAGTCATGTCATCCTGTGTGCAGTGATTTCATTGGATAAAAATGTGCAAGCAGAAATTGTCACTTTTGTTATGAGACACCTTTTATTTGGCACATAGACACAAACCCAAATATCTCACCAAGTAATTCCTTTCAAATTAAGAAGACTGCTTTGTTTGATACCATTTCCATGGTATAACTATTAATTGAGCCATTTTCATTCCCTTAATCTCAATTGCGGTCACTCTATTTAAAAATTATTTTATAACTTAAAACAAGAAACATTTTCTTCTTTAATTATGTAATTGTTTTTACCTAGAACCACATTAGCTTATAAGTCTTGGGGACTTAATTATCCTCCACATTATATAAAAACATGGCGTATAATTTGGGTTTTTATCCACTATCTACCTCAATCCAAATAAGGATAAGAGTTATATTTAATCATTACTATCTCAAGAAAAAGTTATCTTTACTTTATCTATATACTTTTTACATCACTAGCCCTCTTCCGCTGCTCCTCTAGATACCAATAAATATTGTAAGTAGAGGATTTATAAACTTCTCTGGTCCAAAATACACATATCTTCAGGCATCAGTTGTGTTTCCCTATTTTCTTACATGTGTGTGCACACATGTCTGTATGAGTGTGCATGTGTGTGCATGTGTGCGTATGTGTGTGTACATGTGTGTGCATGTGTGCATGTGTGTGTACATGTCTGTGCATTATGTGTGTACATGTGTGTATGTGTGCACACATGTCTGAGTGTGCATGTGTCTGCATGTGTGTACATGTGTGATGTGTGTGCATGTGTGTACGTGGGTGCATGTGTGTATGTATGTGTGTGACATGTGTGTACGTGTCTACGTGTGTGTGCACATGCATGTGCATGTGTGTACATGTGTGCATGTATGTATGTCTGTATGTGTGTGACATGTGTATACGTGTGTGCATGTGTGTATGTCTGTATGTGTGTGACCTGTGTGTATGTGTGTACATGTGTGTGCATGTGTGTATGTGTGTGCATGTATGTATATATGTGTGTACATGTGTGCATGTGTCTATATCTGTATGTGTGTGACCTGTGTGTACGTGTGTACATGTGTGTATGTGTGTGCATGTGTGTACATGTATGTGCATGTGTGTATGTCTGTATGTGTGTGACCTGTGTGTACGTGTGTACATGTGTGTGCATATGTGTGCATGTGTGTATGTCTGTCTGTGTGTGACCTGTGTGTACATGTGTGTGTGCATGTGTGCACATGTGTCTGTATGTGTGTGACATGTGTGCATGTGTGTGCATTTGGGTATAGTCTCTGCTTGGAATGCACTTTTCTGATTCTTCACATGGAAAGATTCTACATAACTTTCAAAGTTCAACTAAATTCTAACCCTTCCTTTTATCACCTTGAGTGTCCTCTGCCTTATCTACTAGCTTCTTTCCCACCTGAAGAGCTCCCTGAGACTGACACAGAGGCTCACACGACACACGCCCCACCAGCACCGCACTGGTCAGACCTTTCGCCTCCCCTCACCTCACCTTGGTAGTGTCCATGTGCCATCGTATTAGTCCTCGTCATGCAGGATTATTCTTCTCAGCATCATCGGTACTGTTCTCTGAAGATTGGCACTTGCTGTGTGACATGCAGGTAGAGGTTTCAGTACATATTTTGTCCTCTCTGTGTGGACTGGGCCCAACTCTGTGCAGGTTTGCAGCTGCCACGGAGGGCTAGGACTTGGCTTTCCCAGGGTTAGATGCATTGCAAACAGTTTCATGCCCATGATTCTGTGTAATCCTCAGTTGGTTTACCAGTGAGGAGCAAACTAAAGTTAGAAGTATTTAAGTAATTCGTTCAGGTGATAGCGTCATCAGGGTAAACACAGAGTCATGCCCTAATCGTTGCCCCATACCTTTCCTTCTGCATTTGGGAAGCTATGTAAGGTGATGATCCCTAAAGCCAACATTTTTGGAATATATAAAATATATTATTAAATATGTCAAGTCATTCAGTAAAAAGAACTAGTTTTCAAACTCAAATTCACAAAAGCAGAGAAGTGTAAATTTAAATTGTTTTTTCAAAAATAATTGTAAGTCATCAAATAAACTAAAATTTGGAGAAAGGAATTAAAATATACCTTTATTTCATTCCAAGTGTTTCAATATTTGAAAATACAGGGAATGCAGACAATTAAAATTTTAGACATTTGGATTAAACCCAGTAAGAGCCTAGGGTTAAATCGCTCTGTTATGAAGCAGAAATCCTGTGAGTGCTACATAACGTATTTGATGACCTCCATCTGACACCAGCATATCATGCTTTATCAAGAAATCACTTAAAATAAATTCAGTGGACAGGGCAACAAAAATGCATTTCACAGACACAGTGATGGAGTAACAGCGGGATACGGTGAAATAAAATTAATTACTGGATCCCCAAATGGTTGCTGGACAGTATCATCGAGACAAAGTTGAAATAAATTAATTACCACAACAATATATTAGTCACAGAAGTTGTGCAGTGTGTTTCTAGAATGAATGTAATATGCAGTGGGAGGGACAAGTGATAGGAGGAGGAGGAAATTATGGAAGGGGGAAAATTCCGTCCAATTTAGGAATATATTCTGGAAAGATCTGATGCTACGACCAGAGGTTAACACTATGTTATCTATACAGATGGTAAATTATCCTTCAGAAAGCTTTCAGATGCAGGCAATATTTATATGGTTGATTATATTTTAAATGAAAACTGCAGAGAAAGTCTTTCATATAGCTTTCCTTTTTCACGTTTTGAGCATTGTCAGAAATAAATTTGTTCTTAATTTTTCTTTTCACTTTCTAATTTCACAGTCATAAGGGTGGAAATGGTTTAGGTGACATGGACCCCTTTTGTAATGCTGGAGTCCTGGCTGTAGCTGCACCCCCTCCCCTAAAGCGTCCGTGGCCCCGTTGGGCAGCTTTTCTCTCCTTGCTCTCCCCACCCCCATTTCCCCAGGTGCATTTCCCTGTGTTTTACTCCCCTGTGTGCTCTTGTCCTCACCGGTTAGCTCTGATTTAATGGTGAGTACAAGTGATGTTTGTTTTTTTCTAGTCTTGAGACACTTTACTTAGGAGAATGGTCTCCAGGTCCATTCTGCTTATTACAAAAGGTATTAATTCACCTCTTTTTATGGCTGAGTAGTACTCCGTGTATACATATACTGCATTTTGTTAAAACACTCATGTACTGATGGACACTTGGGTTGATTCCACATCTTTGCAGTTATTAATTGTGCTACAGCAAACATTGGAATTCAATGTTTGGTGTTTTGTTGTTGTTGTTGCAGTTTTGGCTGGGGCTAGGTTCAAACCCGCCTCCCTCAGTATGTGGAACCAGCGTCCTACTCCCTGAGCCACAGGCACTGCCCTGGCTTGTTGATGAAAAGACTTTTTGATGCCCAGCAGTGGGATTGCCAGATTGAGTGGTAGGGCTACTGTCCTCCATAGAGGTTGTACTCAACACATTAACAAGAGAAAAAACAAAGACTGTAGGAATCATCTCAGTCGATGCCGGAAAAACAATCAAGGAAGCCCAGTGCACTTCTGTGATAGAAACTATCAACAAACCAGGCATAGAAGAATTATACAAGCTGTATATCATAAACCCACAGCCAGCATCATAGCAAATGGGGGGAGAGTTGAAACCATCTTCCCCTAAGAACTGGAACCAGACCAGGATGCCCTCTGTCACCACTTCCGTTCAACATAGCGCTGGGAGTCCTAGACAGAGCATCAGGCAAGAGAGAGAAATAAAGGGAATGCGAATCAGGAAAGAGGAGGCCAGACTCACTCTTCACTGACGGCATGATCTTGTAGCTAGAAACCCAAAGAATCTACCCAGACAATCCTGGAATTGTATTTAAGTTCAGAAAAGTCCCAAGATGCAAAATGAATGATCTTAATTTTTCTTTCTTTCTTTCTTTTTTTTTTTTTTTTTTTGCAGTTTTTGGCCTGGGCTGGGTTTGAACCTCTGGCATATAGGGCTGGTGCCCTACTCCTTTGAGCTACAGGTGCCCAATCTTAGTTTTTCTAATGCCTCCCTTTCCTACAAGTTTGTTACAACACATCAGGTGAATTGCCTCGTAATGTCTCAGCCCATGTAAATCAAAAGTATCTCCTCTCAGTTACCATCCACTTAAAATGATTGTTTCCATTTTTTTTAATCCTCTCGATAAAATCTATTTTTAAAACCAAACTAATTGAGTTAGTTGAGGATGAATAAAGCATTGGACATCTTCTCCTCCCTAAACACAGGCCTACAGGTTGAAGGACTGCAGTGGGCCTGATGGCATGATGGTATCTAGCTTGTGATACGGCAAGAACTGTAATCATATCCTCCAGTTTGGGAAAATGTTCTGATGAAAATAAGTCGCAAACTGCCAAAAGTCACCCACAGTTTATTTTATTCTCCTAAAATGCGTTGGCATGTTAACTAAGTTTGGAGGATGGCAATGTTTAAAGAAGGAGAAAGTGGAAGCAAAGACTGTCTCTGGAATTTTCACCCTGCCAGAAAGGAAATGAAGGGAGCAGGGAGAGGTGGAGGGCCCGACAGGGGTCACCATCATGACAACACCACGAGACACTGTCATGTGCAGTACTTGTGATTTTACCAGGTATTTCTGAGAAGTTTTATTCCACCTGGTTATTTTAAAATAAACTGAGCAAGCAAATGTGATTCTCCACGTTTCCAGCAGTGAGAAGCTTCAGCGGGAGCAGGTGGGGCAGTGTCACAGGCTCAGGGTCTACGATTCTGAATTTGTTGCTCTTGGTCAGTGGCCCCTCCTCCATTGCTGGAGAGTCCTGGCATTGTTACAGCAAGATGATTCCTTCAGCTTGGCATTCAGTTCTGACTGATTGGGCTCTTGCTTCAAAGTTTAAGTCACCATGTTCTCTTTCAACACGCAAATCCCTGTTTGATTAAGTAAACTGACCTGAACAGGACGGACTGTTGGCACAGCCCTGATGACCGGGGCATTTCAGGGGTGCCGGGGGTTACATTTGTGTATGGCTACATTTCATACTGTAGGAAGAATGTGGCTAATACATGGGAAAATTATGATATGATTGCATAGTGTGAGATTTATTTATTTATTTATTATTTTAACATATACATGTGTTTACTAGGTTTCCACTTTTTGCCTTCACAAAATCAAAAAGGCTTAAAATTTAACAACAACAGTGTTTAAGATAAGGACTAGAAACAAAACCTCATAAAGAACGAATGAAGATAAATACATTCAGAAAAGAAATCAGATGATTGCTGCAAGGAAGTATTAAGCAATAATAATAATAGTAATGCAAAGAAAGTAACAAATTACTCTTATTCTCAAATAAGAGTATGTCTATTATAGAATGTTTTGACTTTGAGGTTCTGTATAGAGTCATCAATTAACTTCTTCTTACTTTTTCCCCAAAGTCTCAAAAAATAGACAACTAATATTTATAAATAAAAGATAATTACAAGAAACAGATCATGCCAAATCTTATAGACAATAGAAAGAGAAGAAATACTTCAAAATCATTCTGCTTAATCTGGATACACCTGATAGTAAAATTGGAAAAAATATATGATTATAAAGGGGAAATTACAAACATAATTCACCTTTAAATAAGGATGCAGTATCCAGTATCCTAAACAACATATTAACAATCTGAAGTAAAAATTAATGTTTAAGTAATGTACTTTAGTCAAAATAGAACTCAAAAATCTCTCATAGTGTGACTTTTTTCTAACTTAAATCTCTAAGAAAACACTAAAGAAGTAATATCTAGATTTGCTTCTGGGGCAGATGTGCGCTTTGATGGAGCTATTTTATTTTTGAGATAAAGTTTACATAATTAATGGATTCTTAAACTGAGCCGAGTATCTTAGTACATGTTCCCAAGCTATTCATGCTTGTCTCAATTCAGCAACACGTCTAATGGAGACTGCATCATAATCCTTTATATTTTAAAAATATTGTTGCATCTATGACATGACTTGAATGTCACAGTGACTTGGGTACAGAGAAGAGAGGAACTCTGACTCACAGAATGTTCAGCATCTTGCCTGATGTAACCCAGATCTTATGTATCAATTCTGTATTTTTTCATTCTTAGGAAAGAACTTTCACTACCCGCTGTTCCTCATTAGAAGCTACAGCATATGAGCTAAGAGACGCCCCAATAATTGTTGCAGACTGACTGTTTTTTCTGCATTAGGAAAATAAAGCTTGAGGAAAGACAGTTCCAATGTGAAGGTACATACACCTGAGAGTTAAGGGAAAAAATCTCAAATTACCTACAGACAAAAATAATAACAATTACCATTTGATTGGTGTCTACTGTGTAACAGTAACTTATTGTTCTAATTTTAAAGACTAGAACTTTTTTTTCATATGGGGGGGGCAGGGACAAATGTCTTCATATCTGAACACAAACAAATCTAAATACTCTTTAAACCATGAGTGATACGGCCTTTCTTATGGAAGTGACCCAGCCAGTTGAAGATTGGGAAGCAGTCTTGAATTATGCTGAATTTTCAGTTCAACTTACTGTTATCACAGAACTCTGTCATATTCATTTACTTTCATGCTTTTCTTCGCTTAGTTTTTTATTATTTTCTAGATACTTTTTCTTGTCTCTTTCATTCTGAAAGGATGTTAACTATTTTCTTATGGCTCTTTGGTGGGCTTTTGGTTACCTCATCTGCCAGCAAACTCTTGTAAAAATAATTCTAATTTAATCTTGTTCACATAAACACTTAGTTGCTAAATATGCACTACTAATTATTAAAATAGTTACTGAACAATGTAAGTGTAAATTATTTCTTATCTTTCTATTAAGTTTCTGAAGATTCACGCTTACACGGTGCTGTAAGTGTGCCCCGCCCTGTGTTCACAGGAGCTGGACTGTGTCTTTCTTTTTGTGTATCCAGCCAGTGCTGCTGCTCCAGGACATAACCAAGCCAATCATCCTTTGTCCAGAGGCAGAGAGAGTAACACCTCTGCAGCGTGCTGAGTCCCTCTGCACTCACACACGGAAGCAGCAGGAGAGTGCACGTCTGTGTCCCATCTCACCTCTCCACAGGAGAGAAAGTGATACCTCTGGCAGCTTGAGTATTACTCAGAGGGTAACACCATGGACAG
>NW_003852509.1:1854581-1871154 GCF_000181295.1 Otolemur garnettii
GTACAGTTTGAGTATTACTCAGAGAGTAATACCTCAGGCAGTTTGAGTATTACTCAGAGAGTACTACCTCAGGCATTTTGAGTCTCACTCACAGAGCACCACCTCTGCACTCACAGGGAAGCAGCAGGAAGCAGCATCTCAGCTTCTCAGGCACTGTCCTTGTGCTACAGGCAGAGGCAGGTGCATATGTGGGGTGTTCCAAAAGTTGCCCCTAAATTTGCCATACATAGGGATACTGGGAAATTGTAGATGAATGTACATTTGTTTACAAGATATTCATTACAAAATTTTGCAAAGAGTTAGCCAATACATTGAGATTTTTTATTTTTTTAAAATTTTCTTAACAAACATTTTGAAAATAAAGGTGCATTTGGCTACACATTCCCAGTTTTCCTGTGCTTGGCACCCTTAGGGGGCAACTCTGTAGTGTCCTGATTAGAACAATAAAACAATTATATAAATCTAGCAATTATAAGAAAATCAATTAGTTGATTGATTGCTAAATGTTGCAGAACCTACTTACGTAAACATAAATGGTTCTTCTGACCCAGAGAGCTGCAGGGTGGATTCACTCTGCACTCAGAGATGGACTCCCTGCTCCTATTGGCTTTTCTGCCTGGACTTGAGGGAACTTCCACTCACAAACACTCTGGCCTGAGCATTTTACTCTGTTTTGTAACTAAGCAGCTAAGTTTCTCTACATGAGCATTTTCAATTCAATGATTTTATCTGAAGGAACTTTCCAGAAACATTGCCACAGAGAGCACCTGCCAATTGGTATAAAAAAGCTCATACAGATGGGGACAGTACAGAAGATATTTATTAACTGAATACATGGTATTCCAATCTTATGAGAAGAACATTTGAAGATAATTATCAGGGTCTAGAAATTCTTTGTATATTATAGACATCAAGAGTTGAAATTGTAATACAAAGGAAAATAAAGTCAGGATTAATTTATGATAATATATAACATATACTTATGAATATGCTTGACATAAAGCTGGAAAGCAGTATTTTTTGAAGTTAGGTGGGAATTTTGTTTGCACTATAAATCTCGCAAAAGGCCTATTGTCAGAAGAAATCAGCGGACACAGATTCTCTACTTGAGCATGAGTTATGCTGTCTGATGTAATTATTAAATCACATGAACAAGTTTTTAATGATAGTGTTTAGTTTAAATTGAGTGTAAAATACCAAATATACCTGGGTTAGTAACATAGTAAGAGTCTTTGTTATTTCTTCTGTCAAACAAAAAGTAAATGTATTTTCTTTTTTTAAATTTCAGAATGTTGTGGGGGTTCACACATTTTGGTCACATAATTTGGTTTTGTACAGATTGAGTCAAAGTTAGAAGTGTGCCCTTCACCCCCCAAATGTGTGCTGTGCACACTGAGTCTTAATTCACCCATCCCCTCCGCTCCTTCCTACCTGCTCGATTCTCCTGGGGTTTTACTTCCGAATGTGCTCAAGTTGGGGTTGATTACTTTCAATTTCATATTGAGGACAGGTGACATTTCTTTTTCCATTCTTTCAATACTTCACTTTTAGGAGGCCAATCTTCTCAGTGAACTGTATCTTCATTTTGAACTGAAGGGCAATGGTGCAGCATGAGGAAAATAATCCACTGCTGTTGTTTCCTTTAAACATAATAATGCCAAGTATCATACAAGTTCTGGCTGTTGCTGTTATGTACTGTTCTGGGGGCTTTGTTTCTTCTAAGCCATTTATTTCTCTCCAGCCATGAAAGGTAGAGAATATCATTTCTTTCTTCCCATTTTGTAAATGAGGAAACACAGTCATAATGTAAATTGCAGACCTTGGAATCAGAAACCTGGTTACAAACCTTGTTCTCCTCCCAACTTAACAAACTGAAATTTTTTTTTATATTTTTTATTTTTACATATGCATGTGTTTATTAGGTTTCTACTTTTTGCCTTCACAAAATTAAAAGGCTTATAATTTAACAACAATAACAATGTTTAGGATAAGGACTAGAAACAAAAACCTCATAAAGAATGAATGAAGATAAATCACTCAGAAAAGAAATCAGACAATTGCTGCAACAAAGTATTAAGCAATAATAATAATGATGATGCAAAGAAAGCAACATTTACATTGTCAAATAAGATTATGTCTATTATAGAATACTTTGACTCTGAGGTTCAGTATGGAGTCATCAGTTAACTTCTTATTTTTTTCCAAAGTCTCAAAAAATAGACAACTAATATTTATAAATAAAAATAAGAGATAATTTCAAAAAATAGATCACGCCAAATTATAGACAATAGAAAAGGAAGAAATACTTCAAAATCATTCTGATTAATTTGGATACACCTGATAGTAAAATTGGAAAAAAATATATGATTATAAAGGGAAAATCACAAACATAAGTCACTTTTAAATGAGGATGCAGTATCCTATACAAACTGAACTTTCTTTAGTAAATGAAACAACTCCCTTGAAGGGGAAAAAAATGACACTGAATAATTCTGAGAGGAGGTGGAAATTAAATGAAAATATTTCTGTTCTAAGTCTGCTTAGAAACGTGTAGTCATTATAATTTGACTGTGAGTGTTTGCAATTGTGGTTCTTTCCTCCATAATGATGATTTTTCTATGTAAACATTTCTTCATTTATTAATGCCTTTGCCTTTTCTCTAAAGACATTATTTCCTTTCATTTCCATTCCCCCCCAAGCATGACTCAAGTGGTCTGACACATGATTTATTTAGGGATAGTCATATATGTTTATACGTATGTACACACATATTTGTTTATATTAATTGTGCATAGATCTTTATTATTCTCCTTATGTATGTGTTTAATATATGTTATAACGTTAAAACTGACCTTTGTTGCTAATAATAAATCCAAATTTGGAATCACTGAGCTCTCTGGCAGTCAGAATGTTCATCAAAAACCAGTGTTATGTGGTATACTGTGTTAAATAATAAATTATTTAAAGGAAATTTTCATAATATTTATTGAAGAGAAATTAAATGATGAAGTAGGCAACATTCAAAAGCTCTTGTCAGTTTTGTAAAACTAATTGACTGTTATTCATTCATTAGAATGAACCAGGAGGCTTACATGAGGAAATCATTAGTGAGTTAGAATGAGTTTTTATTGCCGTATATTTTGAAATATTTGTTCAAGAGAGCTCACGATAATATGATGTATTAAGGACACATCCATCTCACTTGGTCACATAAATCATACAACTTTGTGAATTGGCTTCAAGACATTTTGTTCTGTATTATATATGTTCAGTTCAGTGGAACATCCTGGATGGATTACAACACATTACCATTCATGTATAAAAAATCACGGTCACTGGGATGCTGGCTTGACATTCTTACAGAGGACGCATGACACCCCAATGTGAAATTTAGCTTTTTAACTGGAAAATAATGCTAGGGTAGACAGGTTAAAACCAGTGCTTGGGCAGGTAATATTTGCAGCTGATTGTTCTAATTTTCTTTGGCAAAGCTCTATCAAATCATTCACTATTTTCAATTTTCACCAAATGATTCCATAATCATAAACTTCCTATATCACCATATCACTCCTGGTGATTTATTTCTAATCATATTGGGATTACATATTCAGTGAAATAGCTTAATTATATTAATTTGACTACAAACAAATTATGCAACTTAATGTATTGATTGCAATAGCATTCCCTTTCATAAATCTGCCCTGCAATTAATGTATTGATTATAATAGCATTCCCTTTCACAAATCTGCCCTGCAATTCCATTGATTTTAAGTGTGTGATTAAATGGTTTGGTTTGATTCAGAAATTGTATTTTGATTACATGAGTAAATTCAAAGAGTGGGAAATTATAATTTTAAGTTGGAGGTAAGCTGTGTTCTCCCTGGTGAAGCAACGGGGCCTGGCATAGATTGCCTCCGACTGGAGAAGTAACGGGCTATCCTGGGGCGTGCCTTCTGGGCCTCCGCCCCAAAGAGGGTTCATTTCTTCTCACTCTGACCTCTATGAAAATATGTGTTCCATTGTGCCGATAGAGGTCAAGTGGGTTCCCAAGCAGTCTTCATTTCTGTTATAGAACTTCCTCTTTCATATGAAGTCGTGGGCATCGAGAAAATTATAAAAACTTGAATATATAACTTAATTAGGTAGCCCTGGCACATATTGGTGGGAAAATCTTCATGTTTTATTACTAACCACAACTCTTGGTTAAAATCGGGTTCGTATGTGGGCACAGTAATATTTCTCCATGGTCTAATGTGTGTATCCACGCAGATGCTATGGTATCTGTTTGTGTCTACATGCACATATATGTAAACATGGTGCTTCATTTGTGTCCATGAATCCTAAAGCTATTGTCCCTCTGGGCACTCAGACCTTTTTTCCTGTGCCTGGGCCATTCTCCTTTCCTCTGGAACGGTGGCTGCCCTCCAGATGCTGCACACTTGCAGGCAGTGATTACTTTGCCAGAAACCAGGAGGCAGGCCTGATCCTGACCCTGGTACCTCTCCCATCTCTTTCTCTTTCATCCTCACCTTGAGCCCTGGCTGAGTCCTGCCACAGCCTCCTGGTCAGCCGATTCTGCATCTAACAACCCCTGTCTGGTGGGAAGTGATGTCCTGCTCACTGATGAGCCTTTGCAGTAGGAGTTTCAGGCCCGTGAAGTCAGGGCACGCGTTCACCCGTGTGTGCCCAGTGCTCTGTCTCCCATGCTTGGCATTTGGAAGGCTCTTGGTAAACACTCGTGTTAATGAAAAGGAGAAGAAACTGTGACCAAGTGACAGACGTGAGCCCGTCAGGCAATGTTTCAGAGCCCTCCGGGTTCTCTGGGAGTGTGGGCAGCATCTGGGTGCTCTGCCCAGCGGGGCTCTCTAAACCCCATCTCTGCTGTCCACCTGCGGGTCTAGGCAGCAGCCTCTGTACTTTCAGTCCTCTCTAGGGGCATGTCTTGGTCCCTTTTTCTCATTTTTTCATGTCCAAACACTAAGCAACAGCTCAGAGGACCTGGATCTTTCTTTTCTCTAAAACAGCCACAGCCCTTTTTGGGAGCCAACATTTAAACATTAATTACTTTGAAACATTTAAGATAAAAATTACTAGTCTCTACAAAATGTGTTCTTAGAGTATAATCTCCTTAAAAAAATTTTTTTTAACTCAATTGATCTTTATTTCTCTGTACCTAGAATACCCCTGGTGAGGGAGAAGGCGTGATGCCGTTCTGTGCATTGCATGAGAGGGAGACCTGACGGAGGTCCCAGAGGGCTGGCCCAGGTGAAGCATGGATGCATCAGCCAGGCCTCCCTTTCATCTCAGAATATTCCCATATCCTTAGTACAACTGTCCCTGCCGTCCCCTAATATCCCTTAATTTGTTTTCTGTTTCCAAAGTCCTCAAGAAAAGTATTGAGGCCAAGACCACATCACCCTATGGTCATCTGATGTCCCCAGGCTAGACTAGTTCAGTGGGCCCTGTACCAATCCTGGATGGCTGAGGGGGTCAGGACAGGACAGCAGATTGGCTGCTGTGTAACCAATTCCAGTGGATTGTTAGTCCAGGTGTTCAAAGGACGGCACCACAAGGCTTTGCTCTAGTGTGTTCAGTCCTATTGAGCTGGGCATTCTGTATGACACCTCCTTCTCTCAGTGATATTGATACAGATGCATTGATTGAGTCAGACCTACCATCTCAAAATGTAGGTCACCCAGACTAGGATACCAGGCGATTCCCTGCAGTCGCATCGTTTAGAAGGAATTTTAAACTACTTCCAAAGCATGAATACATTTTAAAAATGTAAGATGATTTATGTAAGAAAGGTTAGGATCCATCCATTCCTATAGTAAACAGATATGCTTTCAAATTATTATTCAACAAAATATAGGGTTATATGATGACATAACAATACTTTTTATCAGTTAAATTTGAACTGGAATCATCTAACTGGATGTTAAGATTCCTCAACACTAAAATCCTAGGGGATCATATTACAATAAGCTAAAGTGAGTAAAGATAGTTTTTGGTATTTGAGAACATGCCAGGGTCTGTGGTCTCTGTACTAATACAAGATGCCGAGAGTAGATGCCGCAGGATGTATCCACGTGATCTGGGGTTATCTGCTGTGTTCACCTGCGCGCACCAGATCTCCCAGTGATGCATGGCAGGCGGTTACTGAATATTGGTTAAAATTATGTTTTGTTATTTGCCTAATTAAACCTTTGACTAAAATCATTATTTGAAGATGGAATAAACCTAATTTTTCAAGCCATTCTCAGCAAATTCATTTTATATTCCAAGAAATGGACTGATGCCAACATTGTATGTGATTATAAGTTTGTATGAAATTATTTTGCCATTGAAATTGTCCATTGCTTTCTCATCAAAATATAATGATGAAACTCAGTAGTGGTGTCAATTAATTATAAAATGGTCATGTGTTATTTTATTAATTATTAATATTCTATTATTAATTAATTAATCATGAATACATAATTATAAACACTTAAGAAAATTAGACAGGGTTAGTTGACTTGCTTATAAATACTTGCAAGCTTCTGCTGTATTTGGATAATGTAAAGGCAAAGAGGGTACAAAACTCGAGACTGGTGCTGTGTATTTGAGAATTATTAACTATTTTGTTTCATCTGATCAAATTCATTTGACAACTCACGCAACAGTATGATTACTCAAAAATGTCTTTCCTGAAGGTCTCTATGTCAGGGGTTGATCTGTCCTGTTGTCTTTCCTGAGGGTCTGTATGTCAGGGGGTGATCTGTCCCATTGTCTTTCCTGAGGGTCTCTATGTCAGAGGTTGATCTGTCCCATTGTCTTTCCTGAAGGTCTCTATGTCAGGGGTTGATCTGTCCCGTTGTCTTTCCTGAGGGTCTGTATGTCAGGGGTTGATCTGTCCCGTGGTCTTTCCTGAGGGTCTCTATGTCAGGGGTTGATCTGTCCTGTTGTCTTTCCTGAAGGTCTCTATGTCAGATCATTGTGAATTCATTGTGTCCTGTTTTCATCGTGTATTCCTAAGGATCCTTGACACTCTTTTGTAATGTGCAAATTGAAGTTTATTATTGCTCCAGAGACTCTTTTAGAGACAAGACGATGATATTCACTAGAGATTTGAACTTTGATGAACAAATTTTTCTAGGGTTTCTGGGAAGAGCTAACACTTCCACTGGTGTTTATTCATTATGATTAGGATAAAAAGCAAATCAGACAGCTTCTGGTAATTATTTTTAGATACGTTTCCATTGTACTTAGGAAGAATGCAGAAACAAAGCAAACACGTGGGCCGAGTTCCACAAAGTTAAACTTGAGCTTTCAGGTAAGTTTGATGGAAGTTATATGTTCTTCTAATTTTTTTCCTCATGTTCTTAGCATCTTTCATTTTTCTTCACAGCACAGGCTCTGGGTGGTAGTGATTTGTTTATTTTTTTAACAGAATGATCAGTACTAGCTGTTTGATTTTTCTAAGCACACTGTCTTCCTGAATATATGCTTAAAGCCAAAACTAGCAGTATTTCTCAGTATTTCTTTGAGTCTATGAATTAATCAGTGATGTTTTTGTCAGAGACTTAGAGAAAACTGAACATAGGTTTTTTTTTGTTTGTTTGTTTGTTTTTGATTTTTGCAGTTTTTGGCCAGGGCGGGGTTTGAACCCACCACCTCCAGTATATGGGGCCAGCGCCCTACTCCTTTGAACCATAGGCGCTGCCCAAGCTTAACATAGTTTTAGAAGTAGTTTTTCTCAACTATGTAAGTCTTGCATAAATATCTACATTTGATGGAGGAATCTTATAAATGGGTTAATATTTTGTCTTTTCTTGTGAAATCCAATGTTGATGTGAGTTGTGACAAATAAATGAGGCACAGCTATTTCTTTTTTTTTGGTAGAACAATGTATTCTTAGTATTTCATCAGGAAATGAATGATAATGATACCACGTACCAATACAAGCAATGTTACCTGGTTCTCAATGTTGTGATAATGATGTTATAACAATTACAAGAGATTTCTTATTAAAAATGAAATACTAAAAATTATTTCCTCTATGGTGGCAGCTAGGATATTTACAAGAACACAAACTTGGGGTCTTCCTTTTCCAATTACTTATGGAAGAAAGACGATTTCTTTAGATATTATTTTTCTTTTTGCATATTCATTTTATATTTTATTTCTTCAACTTTCATATTTAATGATCTATGGGAATATTCAGCTCAGATTTGAGTCAGCACATAATTAAGACTGGAAGTGTCTGTTTTTGACAGAAGCAGACACTACTCCCAAACGGGGCAGAAAACCTCCTCAATCTTGGAGTTGTTCATATGTGAAACATGGACTTCCACTGTGTCTGTGTGTCACTTTGACGTGTAGAAAAGGCAGTGAAGGGACAGCTGTGTTTATCTCGTTAGCTTACCTGGAGCGGCCAGGAAGCTTTACAGAGAAAAGTGTTTGGTTGTGTTCTTACTGCTGAGACTCCGATCCAGCTGGGTGGGGTTTTCAATGATGTCAATGCTGTATAAACGACAGCACATGTAACACCCTGGCTTTCCTCCATGTCTGCTATAAGGACAAGCCTTTACTTTGTTCTTTGTTTTAGTTATTAATAAAAACCACCAGCATTTGCATAATGTTTCTAATGTCCCATTAAATAATTCTATCCAGAAATATGGTCAGTTCATTAGTTCATATTTTTCTGATTTGGTCAGCAGTGGTATTGATTTTACTGTGTTAGAGGGAAAAATAATATATTTTTTTCTATTTCTTTGCAAAACTTGGTATTTTTAACCATATTCTTAAACTGTATACCGAAAAGAAACTGAAATATTAAAAAGAAGCAATGGAATAAATGAGTAAAAATTATTTTTATTGATTCTACAACTCAAAGAGGCAATAGAAATTCTTTCAAATTAAAAAGTCTAGTTATCAGAGCCCTACCAAAGTTCTGAGTACAGTACACTGTAAGACATTTTAATTCATGCAAAGATGAAAATCTCATGGACTTGTCTTTCCTTTGTTACTGTTCACAGATTTTTTTTTAATAAATCATAGTTGTGTACTTTAATGCAATTATGGGGTACAATGTGCTAGTTTTATATACAATTTGAAATACTTTCTTCAAACTGGTTAACATAGCCTTCACTGCATTTTCTTAGTTATTGTGTTAAGACATTTATATCCTACACTTAGTAAATTTGACCTGTAGCCTTATAAAATGCACTGTAGGTGTGGTCCCACCAATTACCCTCCTTTCACCCATCCTCTCTCTCCTCCCCGCTCCCCTCCTCTTTCCCCTCATCTTGGGCTGTATTTGGCTTTTAGCTTTCATATGGAGGTGTGGGTGCTTATAAATTGGTCTCATAGTAGGGCTGAGTACACTGGATACTTTTTCTTCCATTCTTGAGATACTTTGCTAAGAAGAATATGTTCCAGGTCCATCCGTGTAAACATGAGAGAGGTAAAGTCTTCATCTTTCTTTAAGGCTACATAATATTCCATGGTGTACATATACCACAATTTATTAATCCATTCATGGGTTGATGGACACTTGGGCTTCTTCCATGACAGCAATTAAGAATTGGGTAGTAGTAAACATTCTGGTGCAAATATCATTGTTATAAAGTGACTTTTGGTCCTCTGGATATATACCTAGTAGAGGAATTGCAGGATCCAATGGCAGGTCTATTTTTAGATCCCTACATGTTCTCTAAACATCTTTCCAACACAATATGTAAAGCAGGCAGACAGTCCTCAGAATGGGAGAAGATATTTGTAGGTTATGTTTCTGACAAAGGTTCAATAACCAGAGTCCACAGAGAACTCAAGCGTATTAGCAAGAAAAGAACAAGTGATCCCATCTCAGTTGTGGGCAAGTGACTTGAATAGAAAATTCTCTGAAGAGGACAGGTGCATGGCCTACAGATATATGAAAAAATGCTCATTATCCTTAATCATCAGAGAAATGCAAATCAAAACCACTTTGAGATATCACCTAACTCCAATAAGATTAGCCCACATCACAAAATCCCCAAACCAGAGATGCTGGCGTGGATGTGGAGAAAAGGGAACACTCCTGAACTGCTGGTGGGAGTGCAGACTGTTTACAGATATTAATGCTTCTTGCTACCATAGCATCAGCGTAACTTCATTAATTCCTTAAGTACGAAAAAATTGTATTTTGTAAAATTGTGTTTTCCTGGTACAAAAATGGTCAAATATCAATAATGTTGTGATCCAACATTATTATCTTTATATCTGTATAGAGATATAAACATATAGAATATATAATACAACTGATCCTAAAATTGCATTGGGCCAATGTTCAAGGTATTATGAAAGAAGAAACTAACTTATCAGAGTCCACATTCCCAGCTAATATTAGGTCTCTCATGCTTTATTTACACAAATTAACTTGAAGCTATAAAATCAGATTGTCTGCAGTTCTCTTATTCAGCTTTGTGCTTCACAACTCTCTAGATGTGAGAAGTTAATGAGGACAGTGATCGTTGTTGCCCCTAGAGTCTAACTCTTCTCACTTTATCTTTTATGTGTTGTCATAAAAATGCCTTTCATTTACAGAGCACCTTCTCTGGCATGGTGGAGTTGCTGGCAGAATCCTTTTAATCCTTTAAGTGTGATGCCCACTTCACTGGGTGGGATAGGACATAAGATGAATCTTTTAGAATAAAAATCCTTTCACTCTCTTCCTTTTAACATTATATCTATTTTTTTTTTTATTAAATCATAGCTGTGTACATTAATGCAATCATGGGGTAAAATGTGCTGGTTTTATATACAACTTGAAATGTTTTCATCAAACTGGTTAACAGCCTTCATGGCATTTTCTTAGATATTGTGTTAAGACATTTTTATTCTACAACTAGAAAATTCCACATGTACCCCTGTAAGATGCACCGTAGATGTGGTCCCACCAATTACCCTCCATCCACCCATCCTCTCCCCTCCCCTCCCCTCCCTCTCCCCTTTCTCCTTCTTCTTGGGCTATAATTTGGCTGTAGCTTTCATATGAAAGCTATAAATTGGTTTCAACTAGGGCTGAGTAAATAAGACATCTCCTAGACATGTTCTTCATAGCAAAGTATCTCAAGAATGGAAAAACAAAATTATACCTATTTTAATCCCACTCTTTAATCTCATATTTCAGGAAAAGTAGCACTTTATTTTTATGTAACTCATACTAAAGGGTTTTTAAATTTTCTTATAAATCATTTAATCTCGACATCTCTCATCTTCATTTTTTCTTCTTAATCTCTCATCTTCTTTTTTTTATATAATTTGTTATGTATTATTGGTGATATGCAAGAAATTTTCTCAGGACTTTTCAATTTCTTCAGAGTAAATACATTATTCTACATGAATTATGAATTTCCAGTTGACTGATTCTCATTGACATGCTGGAACATTATAAAGTTGGTATTAAATTATCAGTGCAATGCAAAATTATATTATCTGAATATTTTCCTCATTTCCCAGTTCGGAATAAAGCACCTTACCTATCAATTCTACCAAGTATTAGAGACAATTTTCAAATAATAACGTCAAACATGCATAGTGTGGTATTATGAAGCAAAGCCAAAAGGCCCTCCTTAGATTTGTTTCCTATGGAGTGAGTTTGAAGGTGTAATCAATTTATTATTGGCAGTAAAATAAATGACCAAAAGACAAAAACATAGATGGCAATTTGTTCATTTATATAAGAAAGTTAAAATGATCAACATTTTAATTTGACAATGAGAAAACAAATTTGAATTTTATAAGCTAAATCATTTCACATAACTTAGGAATCTGAAAATTCACTACCAACTCAGTAGAGAGAATAAATATGAATAAATGCTACTCAGGTCTTAAAAGTTTACACGAAAATGTATTAAAATCATATAAAATGGTGAGACTCAAACCTTAGCAGGTTTTTTGTTGTTGTTGTTGTTTATTTGTTCAAAAGGGCTACTGAAGTCATTACTGATTTAGCTAAATATAGTAACCTATATTTTTATGTAATGTTTACATCACACTAACCCCTGTTCTTTGTAACTTAATGGACATTAATTGCCTTGATATTCTCTTTAATATTGTAATGGAGGTGCTATAAATGACCCATTTACAGAAGCGAAAACTGACAAAAATGAGATAATCAGTTTAGGTTTACATACCTGGTGAGTGATTAAACTTGGATTTGAAAGGCCCTGTTCAGTGGCACAGCCACCTGCCAGGTGTATCTATTGAGCATTAAACATGTGTCTAGACCATACTCGTATATGCTGAAAGGGTTGAATACACACCGGATTTAGACAAAAAATACTGTGAGAAAAAATGTGAAAATTTTATTATTAATTTCCATAATGATTACTTGTCAAAATGATGACTATTTTGAATATATCAGGTTAAAATTTACTAAATTTGACTGAACCCATTTATTTTCACATTTTAAAAAAAATACAGTAACTAGAAAATTTAAAATTATGCACATGCTTTGCATTTTATTTCTATTGCAGAATACAGATCACTTTAGTCTGGCTTCAGAGGCTGAGTCCTCAAACTTAATACCTCCACTTAAAGAGTTTAAGTGAAGACCAATACCTGTGTCTAGTGAGTCGGCAAGGCATTTCTTAGTAATGTCTACATACAATATTCTTAGGTGCAGCCAGTGTTTGGAGTTTCAGGTCGCACTCATTCCTACTTAAAATGTGGAGAATTCAATGGGGAATTTGGGGGTAATAATTTCACACCATAGTAATACACTGGAAACTCCAGATGTAGAAGTATAATATTAATATACAGCACATTTAATTGCTTTTCTTATTGGGTTTTTATAGGAATATTTTTTCCTAAGTTATCAAAAGAAAGCATTGGAATGATAAATTCCTAATGTATTTCAACTCCCAAAGAATAATGTTTATTAATTCAGGTACTAGCAAGACATGTGTTTGTCATGATGGACCCACCGATTGTCCCTGAGTTACTCGCTGTGACTACTTTACTGGTATTAAGATCCTCATTCTCTTTTCAGCGTAATGTGCAGCTAGTGCGAATAAAGCTGTTTTTACTTCTTGATGAGTAGTAAGTAAAACTTTCTGAAGGTGACTCAGCGAGAGAAACAGCAGTGTCCTCCAATTACATAAACATGACTTCGTTGGCCTCTGATGTTCTATCCCTGACTCAATAGGATTCATCTCAGTTGTTTGAAAACATAGTTGGAGAACATCAGACTCAAACATATTTGAAAGATATGGAGAGGGAACTTTTTAAATCATTAAGGCACTATCACTTTAATACATGACTCCTGGCCTGGAGAACATGAAAATGATTGAAGGATTCTAAATAAGTTTATATTTTAATGTTTTCTCCCTTTAGGCAATCTTTCTTCCTGGTAACATTCAAGAGAGAGTAGGGTTTAGAATGAACATGTCTAAATAGTTGAAACCAATTGGCCAACGATGACTTGATTGCTGGCTGTGTTCTATTTAATGTTAAGGTGAAATTGTTTCGATCACATCTGTTATGACAAGCGTCCAGGAATGGGACATACTTAGCTGCTGTACTGCTGAAAGCTTGTTCTGCCACAAGGGATCTAAGGAGGGAGTGCTTTACTTTTGATGGTTATCATTTGAGAACGCAGGAACAAGCTTCAGATAAACTGCACAGACTTAATTTTTCAGATCATTTGTCTGCCTTTTGCTTTGAAAACATAGCAAAAGGACCTACAGTCTAGAGATGGTGCTGTACAAATACGTGCCCAAGAAGGGGTGAGGGAAAGAGACACTTTCCACAGTGCAATGCCTTCCTGCACCTACAACCTGCAGTAAACACCTGTTATTAACCCTCAGCACCTGCTCCCTGTTAGGTGTTGACAGGTGAGGCGATCCACACACCACACCCAGACTGCAGAAGTGGATTCTTCAGCTGTGCACCACCCAGCTAATTAATACCCTGAGCCTTCATTAGCATTCTTTACAAAATTCAACCAGTTGTACTGTCCACAAAGAGCCGTGAGATTTGGAATGGATTTGCATTCTTCTATTTGGGAAACTTTTCCAAGTGAATTAATGCTAATGGTGAGATGTATTAAATTTAGAGGAGCATTAGATCTCTACGAATATAATTGCTTTAGTATTAAGGTTAGCAATAATATAGTTTATTTTTATTAATTTTATAGCTAGCCTCTATTGACCCATTACTTTATGTCACACATAGAGTTAGTATTTTAAATATATTATAATTCAGTTCTTAAATAATAGATGGCAAGCATTATTTTTTATTATATTTGACACAAGGTAGCACATATGTGGGTACGTTCACACATACATGTTCATATATACGTAAATGTTAATACTATTGTACTAGGACTATTAAAGTGACAATGACTTCAGAAACGCTGAGTAACAAACCATTCTGAACCTCAGTGTCACTTAACAGTGCACATCTGTTTCTCTCGTGCATGGGTGGTTTCCCTGGGTTGGGTTGTGTGGTCTCCCTGGGTTGGGTTGTGTGGTTTCCCTGGGTTGGGTTGTGTGGTCTCCCTGGGTTGGGTTGTGTGGTTTCCCTGGGTTGGGTTGTGTGGTCTCCCTGGGTTTGTTGATTCAGCCTGGACTGGGCTCCGTTTGGCTATCGGGGAAGCTTTCTGCTCTAGGAAACACCTCAGTGCCTTTCCTTTCCATGGAAACATCAGGCTGCCTGCAGCTCACTGTCCTCAAGGTGACGAAGGAGGCCCAGGACAGCCCTGCCCCGAATACTCAGGTGTGGAAGTGGCATAGCATCGCCGGACCCGTGGAAATAAAGCCAGGCTTGTTATATGGCTATGCCAACATCAGTGTGGCTGGCGAATACTGGGAAACAGGGTCTGATTTTTGTGGGAGAAGCTAAATGGGGAGCACTGAAGACGCAGGAAGGGTTGTAAAACTCTGAGCAATAAGGCCGTCACCTCGATCCCAGCCTGACATGAGGCGTTTGGAGGGGGCTTGTACTCCTGGGTTCAGCCTGTTTCAGGACTGGATTTCATCTTGAAGGTTATCCTTGAGTACTCTCCCGTATTCCCCATTAACTTCCTATGAGACTGGAAGGAAGTAAAATCTACATTATTTTCATATGTTAAATGTATTTTAAGGTAATGAAGTAAGATGATATTTGAAGGATTTTTTTGTAATATATATGGTTCTTTTTTTTTAAAGAACAAACATGTATTTAATCAAAATTTTATAACATGTGACTTAGAAGTCTTCAGAAATGAAGACGCATAGACCTGGGAACACAGTCATATTATGCTGAGGTTTGGTGAAGAATGTTCAGCTATGTGGGAATGTGATTGGGCAGAGTTTACCACTGAGTGGTAATTGGCCGGGGGTGGTGGGGGACATGAGGCCTGTCTGTCACGTTGGTCTTGCCTCTCTGTGTGGCATCCCCCGAACCCCCAGCAGCATTTCTCTGTAACAAGGGTCTTTATGACCTACTATCACACAAGGTGGGGCAGAGGATTTCTTCATGTGCCAATGCAGGTTGGAGGGCTATTCTGGGAGCTCTGGCTTGCTTTGCAGGAGAGGGATTCCAGTGTCTGCAGCTTAGTTGGGGAAAATGAATTCTAGTTTCCATGACCCACTTTAGAGGAGGAGGAGGGCGGAAAACGGGAGGGTCGCGAAAGTCAGCGAGAAACTTTGCTTCTGAGGCCTCCAACTTCCTAGTAAAGTACTCTGGGTGCCAAATCACCGTATCTTGGGGATTCATTCCAGAACTCCAACAACAATAATCTTTTCTGGAATTCAGAAAAAGGGAAGATGTGTGAACTGAAAAAGGAATGAAATAAAAAAAGTTATATAGGGCGGCTACTGTGGCTCAAAGGAGTAGGATGCCGGCTCCATATACTGGAGGTGGTGGGTTCAAACATGGCCCCGGCCAAAAAACAAACAAACAAACAAACAAAACTGCCCCCCTCCAAAAAAAGGTTATAGTTATTGTTGTATTTTGTGGACACTTAGGCTTGATGAGTCCATAGATGATGCTAAAATTTGTACGAGTTTCTTTCATTTCAATGTCTGCTCTATCAGGTGGGCTCAGGTAATCATTTTGTTGAGTAGTTATTCTAAGGAAGAAAAGCCATTGGCATTTAGAAGATCCTCTAACAGAGGCCTGGAGCGACTGGGCTGAGGGCCACCAGCCATCTTGTTGAGTCACCATTAATGGTTAGATTCTTAACAATGCGTATTACATTTGTGCTGTGTTTCAAGGGGGCTGTGTTCTGGGTTCAGCATGTTTCAGGGGGGCTGTGTTCCTGGTTCAGTATGTTTCAGGGGGGCCATGTTCTTGGTTCATCATGTTTCAGGGGGGCTGTGTTTTGGGTTCAGCATGTTTCATGGGGGCTGTGTTCCTGGTTCAATGTGTTTCAGGGGGCTGTGTTCCTGGTTCAGTGTGTTTCAGGAGGGCTGTGTTCTTGGTTCAGTGTGTTTGAGGGGGGCTGTGTTCTTGGTTCAGTGTGCTTGAGGGGGGCTGTGTTCCTGGTTCAGTGTGTTTCAGGGGGGCTGTGTTCTTGGTTCAGTGTGTTTCAGGGGGGCTGTGTTCTTGGTTCAGTATGTTT